>NW_028270181.1:38141161-38399989 GCF_037043375.1 Chiloscyllium plagiosum | reverse complement strand
CCTCATTCTCCTTCCCCTCCCCCATTCTCCTTCCCCCTCCCCCTCACCTCCCACTTTCTCCTTCCCCCTCCCTCACCCTCCCTCCCCCTCCCTCACCACCCTTCCCCCCTCCCTCACCCTCATTCTCCTTCCCCGTCTCTCTTCCTCATTCTCCTCCCTCATCCTACTTTCCCCTCCCTCTCTCTCATTCTTCCTCCTCATTTTTCCTCCCCTCCCTCATTCTCCTTTGCCCTCCTTCACCCCCATCCCTCTCTCCATCCACCTCCCTCATCTCATTCTCCATTCCACTACCCCTCCCTCATTCTCCTTCCCCTCCCCCTCACCCTCCTTCTCCCTACCTCCCCCACTTTCTCCTTTCCCCTCCCTCACCCTCCTTCCCCCTGCCTCACCCTCCTTCCCCCTGCCTCACCCTCATTCTCCTTCTCCCTCCCTCTTCCTCATTCTCCTCCCCCTCCCCCTCCCTCATCCTACTTACCCTCCCTCTCCCTCATTCTTCCTCCTCATTTTTCCTCCCTCACCCACATTCTCCGTCCTCCTCCTCCATCGCCCTCATTCTCCTTCCCCCTCCGTCCCTCTCATTCTCCATTCCCCTCGCTCCCTCCCTCATTCTCCTCCTCTTCCCTCATTCTCCTTCCCCTCGCCCTCACCTCCCTCATTATCCTTCCCCTCCCTCAATTTCCTTCCTCCTCCCTCATTCTCCTTCCCCTCCCTCAATTTCCTTCCGCTCCCTCATTATCCTTCCCCTCCCTCAATTCACTTCCCCCTCCCTCATACTCATTCTCCTCCCCCTCCCTCTCCCTTATTCTCCTCCCCCCTCCCTCTCCCTCATTCTCCTCCCACTCCCTCATTCTCCTCCCCTTCTCCCACTCCCTCTTTCTCCTCCCCCTCCCTCTCCCTCTTCCTCATTCTCCTCCCCTCCCTCTCACTCACTTCTCCCCCCTCCCGCTTCCTCCTCAGTCTCCTCCCTCCCTCTCCCTCACTCTCCTCCACCCCTCTCCCTCACTCTCCTCCCCTCCCTCTCCCTCTCCCTCTCTACCTCTCTCCCTTCCTCCTTCTACCTCTACCTCTACCTCATTCTCCTCCCCTTCCTTCTCCCTCATTCTCCTCCCTTCCTCCTCCCTCTCCTTCATTCTGCTCCCTCTTCCATCTCCCTCTCCCTCCTTCTCCTTCCCTCTCCCTTCATTCCTCCTTCCCCTCATTATCCTCCTCCCTCATTTCATCATCCCCTTCCCCACATTCTCCTTTCTCCTCCCCTTCCCTCATTCCCCATTCCCTATTCTCCCTCATTCTCCTTCCCACTCCCCCACTCTCATTCTCCTCCCCCACTCTCCCTCCCTCTCCCTCTTCTCTCCTCCCCACTCTTCCTCCCCCTCCCCCTCCCTCATTATCCTTCCCCTCCCCATTCTCCTTCCCCTCCCTCATTCTCCTTCTCCCCTCCCTCCCTCATTCTCCTTCCCCCCTCCCTCATTTTCCCTCCCCCTCCCTCATTCTTCTTCCCTCTCTCTCTCCCTCCTTTTTCCTTCCCTCTCCCTCATTTCTCCTCCCCCTCCCTCTTTCTCCTCCCCCATTCTCCTCCCCTCCCTCTCCCTCTCCTCATTCCCCTCCCCTTACCTCATCTCCTCCTCCCCTCCCTCATCCTCCTCCCCCTCCCTCTCCCTCCTATTCCTCCCCTCCCTCTCCCTCATTCTCCCCCCTCCCTCTCCCCTCCTCTCTCCTCCCCCCCCCTCTCCCTCATTCTCCTCCCCTCCCTCTCCCTCATTCTCCCCACCCTCCCTTCTCATTCTCCTTCCCCTCCCTCATTCTCCTTGCTCCTCCCTCATTCTACTTGCCCCTCCCTCAATTTCCTTCCTCCACCCTCTCTCTCATTCTCCTCCTTCCCCTCCCTCTCCCTCTCCCTCATCCCTCCCCCTCCCTCCCTCTCCTCTTTCTCCTCCCCCTCCCTATTCTCCCTCATCTCTCTCCCCTCATCCCCACCCTCTCCCTCTTTCTCCTTCCCCTCCCACTCCCTCATTCTCCTCCCCCTCCCTCTCCCTCATTCTCCGCCCCTCCCTCTCCCTCATCTCCTCCCCCTCCCTATCCCTCATTCTCCTCCCCCTCCCTAATCTCTCCTCCCCTCCCTCTCCCTCATTCTCCTCCCCCTCCCTCTCCCTCATTCTCCTCCCCCTCCCACTCCCTCATTCTCCTCCCCCTCCCTCTCCCTCATTCTCCTCCCCCTCCCTCATTCTCCTCCCGTTCCCTCCATTCTCCTCCCCTCCCTCATTCTCCTCCCCTCCCTCTCCCTCATTCTCCTCCCCCTCCCTCTCCCTCATTCTCTTCCCCCTCCCTCTCCCTCATTCTCCTCCACCCTCCTCATTCTCCTCCACCCTCCCTCATTCTCCTTTTTCTCCTTCATTCTCCTTCGCCTCCCTCATTCTAATTGCCCCTCCCTCAATTTCCTTCCTCCTCTCTCATTCTCATTCTCCTTACCCCTCCCTCTCCCTCATTCTCCTTCCCCCTCCCTCTCCCTCATTCTCCTTCCCCCTCCCTCATTCTCCTCCCCTCCCTCTCCCTCAATCTCCTCCCCCTCCCTCTCCCTCATTCTCTTCCCCCTCCCTCACCCTCATTCTCCTACCCCCTCCCTCATTCTCCTGCCCCCCCTCTCCCTCTTTCTCCTTCCCCCTCCCTCATTCTCCTCCACCCTCCCTCATTCTCCTTTTTCTCCTTCATTCTCCTTCCCCTCCCTCATTCTTCTTGCCCCTCCCTCAATTTCCTTCCTCCTCCCTCATTCTCATTCTCCTTACCCCTCCCTCTCCCTCTCCCTCATTCTCCTTCCCCCTCCCTCACCCTCATTCTCCTTCCCCCTCCTCCTTCCTCTTTCTCCTTCCCCCTCCCTCATTCTCCTTCCCCCTCCCTCAGTCTCCTTCCCCACCTCTTCCTCTTTCTCCTCCCCCTCCCTCTTTCACCTCCCCTCCCTCTTTCACCTCCCTCATTCTCCTCCCCTCCCTCTCCCTCATTCTCCTCCCCCTCCCTCATTCTTCCTCCTTCATTCTTCCTCCCTCTCGCACATTTTCTTCCCTCTCCCTCATTCTCCTTCGCCCTCCCTCACCCTCATTCTCCAACCTCCTCCCTCACCCTCAGTCTCCTTCCCCCTCCCTCATTCTCCTTCCTCCTACCTAATTCTCCTTCCCTCATTCTCCTTTCATCTCCCTCTCCCTCATTCTCCTTCCCCACCCCCTCCACATCCCCCTCCCCCACCCCCTCCCCCTCCCCCTCCCCCCTCCCTCATTCTCCTTTCCCCTCCCCCTCCCTCTCCCTCATTCTCCTCCCCCTCCCTGTCCCTCATTCTCCTCCCCCTCCCTCTCCCTCATTTTCCTCGCCCCTCCCTCACCCTCATTCTCCTTCCCCCTCCCTCATTCTCCTTCCGTCTCTCTCTCTCCCTCATTCTCCTCCCCTTCCCTCATTCTCCTCCCACTCCCTCATTCTCTTCCCACTCCCTCATCTCCTCCCCCTCCCTCATTCTCCTCCCCTTCCCTCATTCTCCTCCCACTCCCTCATTCTCCTCCCACTCCCTCATCTCCTCCCCCTCCCTCATTCTCCTCCCCTCCCTCATTCTCCTTACCCTCCCTCAATTTCCTTCCCCATCCCCCCTCCACCTCCCCGGCCCCACTCCCCCTCACCGTCCCCCTCCCTCACCCTCATTCTCCTCCCCCTCCCTCACCCTCATTCGCCGTCTTCATCCCTCATCCTCATTCTCCTTCCCCCTCCCTCACCCTCATTCTCCTTCCCCCACCCTCATTCTCCTCCCCCTCCCTCTCCCTCTCCCTCATTCTCCGCCCCCTCACTGATTCTTGTTCACCCTCCTCCTCCCTCATTCTCCTTCCCACCCTCATTCTCCTCCCCCTCATTCTTCTTCCACCTCCCTCACCCTCCTTCCCCCTCCCTCACACTCATTCTCCTCCCCCTCCCTCATTCTCCTTCCACCTCCCTCACCCTCCTTCCCCCTCCCTCACCGTCATTCTCCTCCACCCTCCCTCACCCTCATTCTCCTTCCCCGTCCCTCTCCCTCATTCTTCCTTCCTCTTCCACATTCTCCTTTCCTCTCCCTCTCCCTCATTCAACTTTGCCCTCCCTCACCCTCATTCTCCATCCACCTCACTCACCCTCATTCGCCGTCTTCATCCCTCACCCTCATTCTCCTTCCCCCTCCCTCATTCTCCTTCCCTCTCTCTCCCTCATCTCCTCCCCTTCCCTCATTCTCCTCCCCTTCCCTCATTCTCCTCCCCCTCCCTCATTCTCCTCCCCTCCCTCATTCTCCTCCCCCTCCCTCTCCCTCTCCCTCATTCTCCTCCCCTTCCCTCATTCTCCTCCCCTTCCCTCATTCTCCTCCCCCTCCCTCATTCTCCTCCCCCTCCCTCATTCTCCTCCCCCTCCCTCATTCTCCTTCCACCTCCCTCACCCTCCTTCCCCCTCCCTCACCCTCATTCTCCTCCACCCTCCCTCACCCTCATTCTCCTTCCCCGTCCCTCTCCCTCATTCTTCCTTCCTCTTCCACATTCTCCTTTCCTCTCCCTCTCCCTCATTCAACTTTGCCCTCCCTCACCCTCATTCTCCATCCTCCTCACTCACCCTCATTCGCCGTCTTCATCCCTCACCCTCATTCTCCTTCCCCCTCCCTCATTCTCCTTCCCTCTCTCTCCCTCATCTCCTCCCCTTCCCTCATTCTCCTCCCCTTCCCTCATTCTCCTACCCCTCCCTCATTCTCCTCCCCCTCCCTCATTCTCCTCCCCCTCCCTCTCCCTCTCCCTCATTCTCCTCCCCTTCCCTCATTCTCCTCCCCTTCCCTCATTCTCCTCCCCCTCCCTCATTCTCCTCCCCCTCCCTCATTCTCCTCCCCCTCCCTCATTCTCCTCCCGTTCCCGCATTCTCCTCGCCTCCCTCTCCCTCATTCTCTTCCCCCTCCCTCTCCCTCATTCTCCTCCACCCTCCCTCATTCTCCTCCACCCTCCCTCATTCTCCTTTTTCTCCTTCATTCTCCTTCCCCTCCCTCATTCTACTTGCCCCTCCCTCAATTTCCTTCCTCCTCTCTCGTTCTCATTCTCCTTACCCCTCCCTCTCCCTCATTCTCCTTCCCCCTCCCTCTCCCTCATTCTCCTTCCCCCTCCCTCATTCTCCTCCCCTCCCTCTCCCTCAATCTCCTCCCCCTCCCTCTCCCTCATTCTCTTCCCCCTCCCTCACCCTCATTCTCCTACCCCCTCCCTCATTCTCCTTCCACCTCCCTCTTCCTCCTTCCCCCTCCCTCTCCCTCATTCTCCTTCCCCTCCCTCATCCTCAGTCTCCTTCCCCCTCCCTCATCCTTAGTCTCCTTCCCCCTCCCTCTCCCATATTCTCCTCCCCCTCCCTTCCCCTCCCTCCACCTCCCACATTCTCCTCCCCTCCCTCATTCTCCTTCCCCTCCCTCATTCTCCTTCCCCTCCCTCAATTTCCTTCCCTCACCCTCATTCTCCTCCCCCCTCCCTCACCCTCATTCTCCTCCCCATCCCTCTCCCTCTCACTCATTCTCCTTCCCCCTCCCACTTCCTCTTTCTCCTTCCCCCTCCCTCATTCTCCTTCCCCCTCCCTCACCCACATTCTCCTGCCCCTCCCTCTCCCTCATTCTCCTTTGCCGTCCCTCATTCTCCTTCCCCACCTCTCCATCTTTCACCTCCACTCCCTCTTTCACCTCCCCTCCCTCTTTCACCTCCCCTCCCTCTCCCTCATTCTCCTCCCCCCTCATTCTCCTCCCCCCTCCCTCATTCTTCCTCCTTCATTCTTCCTCCCTCTCGCACATTTTTCTTCCCCCTCCCTCATTCACCTTCGCCCTCCCTCACCCTCATTCTCCATCCTCCTCCCTCACCCTCAGTCTCCTTCCCTCTCCCTCATTCTCCTTTCATCAGCCTCTCCCTCATTCTCCTTCCCCACCCCCTCCCCGTCCCATTCCCCCACCCCTCCCGGTCCCCCTCCCTCATTCTCCTTTCCCCTCCCCCTCCCCCTCCTTCATTCTCCTTCCACCTCCCTCACCCTCCTTCCCCCTCTCTCACCCTCCTTCCCCATCCCTCTCCCTCATTCTCCTTCCCCACCTCTCCCTCTTGCTCCTGCCCCACCCTCATTCTCCTCCCCTCCCTCTCCCTCATTCTCCTCCCCCTCTCTCTCCCTCTCCCTCATTCTCCTCCCCCTCCCTCATTCTCCCTCCCTCTCCCTCATTCTCCTTCACCCTCCCTCACCCTCATTCTCCATCCACCTCCCTCACCCTCATTCTCCTTCCCACTCCCTCAATCTCCTGTCCATCCCTCATTCTCCTCCCCGGCCCTCTCCCTCAATCTCCTCCCCCTCCCTCTCCCTCTCCCTCATTCTCCTCCCCCTCCCTCTCCCTCATTCTCCTCCCCCTCCCTCTCCCTCATTCTCCTCCCCCTCTCTCTCAGCCTCATTCTCCTCCCCCTCCCTCTCCCTCATTCTCCTCCACTCCCTCACGCTCTCCCTCTTTCTCCTTCCCCCTCCCTCATTCTCCTCCCTCTTCCCACTCCCTCTCCCTCATTCTCCTTCCCTCTCCCTCATTCTCCTTCCCTCTCCCTCATTCTACTTCCTCCTCCCTTCCCTCCCTCATTCCCCTTCCCTATCCCTCATTCTCCATCCCCCTCCCCCTCCCTCATTCTCCTCCCCAATCTCCCTGCCCCTCCCTCTCCCCCGCCCTCATTCTCCTCCCCCTCCCTCATTCTCCTCCCCCTCCCTCTCCCTCATTCTCATTTCCCTCCCCTGCCCTCATTCATCTCCCCCGCCCTCATTCTCCTCCCCTCCCACATTCTCTTCCCCTCCCTCTCCCTCATTTCCTCCCCCTCCCTCTCCCTCATTCTCCTCCCCCTCCCTCTCCCTCATTCTCCTCCCCTCCCTCTCCCTCTATCTCCTCCCTCTCCCTCTCCCTCATTCACCTCCCCCTCCCTCTCCCTCATTCTCCTTCCCCTCCCTCAATTTCATTCCCCCTCCCTCATTCTCCTTCCCCCACCCTCATTCTCCTTTCATCTCCCTCGCCCACATTCTCCATCCCCCCTCCCCCTTAACGTCCTCCCTCCCCCTCCCCGTCCCCCTCCCTCATTCTCCTTCCCCTCCCTCATGCTCATTCTCCTGCCCCCTCCTTCATTCTCCTTCCCCTCCCTCATCCTCATTCTCCTTCCACCCTCCCTCTCCCTCATTCTCCTCCCCTCCCTCTCCCTCATTCTCCTCCCCCTCCCTCTCCCATATTCTCCTCCCCCTCCCTTCCCCTCCCTCCACCTCCCCCATTCTCCTCCCCTCCCTCATTATCCTTCCCCTCCCTCATTCTCCTTCCCCTCCCTCATTCTCCTTCCCCTCCCTCAATTTTTCTTCCCTCACCCTCATTCTCCTCCCCCCTCCCTCACCCTCATTCTCCTCCCCATCCCTCTCCACCTCCCTCATTCTCCTTCCCCCTCCCACTTCCTCTTTCTCCTTCCCCCTCCCTCATTCTCCTCCCCCCTCCCTCACCCACATTCTCCTCCCCCTCCCTCTGCCTCATTCTCCTTCCCCCTCCCTCATTCTCCTTCCCCACCTCTCCCTCTTTCTCCTCCCCTCCCTCTTTCACCTCCCCTCCCTCTTTCACCCCCCTCATTCTCCTCCCCTCCCTCTCCCTCATTCTCCTCCCCCCTCATTCTCCTCCCCCTCCCTCATTCTTCCTCCTTCATTCTTCCTCCCTCTCGCACATTTTTCTTCCCTCTCCCTCATTCTCCTCCCCCCTCCCTCACCCTCATTCTCCTCCCCATCCCTCTCCCTCTCACTCATTCTCCATCCCCCTCCCCCTTCCTCTTTCTCCTTCCCCCTCCCTCATTCTCCTTCCCCATCCCCTCCCCGTCCCCCTCCCCAACCCCCCCCCGTACCTCCCCCTTATTCTGCTTTCCCCTCCCCCTCCCCCTCCTTCATTCTCCTTCCACCTCCCTCACCCTCCTTCCCTCTCCCTCATTCTCCTTCGCCCTCCCTCACCCTCATTCTCCTCCCCCTCCTTCCCCCTCCCTCACCCTCATTCTCCTTCCCCCTCCCTCATCCTCAGTCTCCTTCCCCCTCCCTCACCCTCATTCTCCTTCCCCCTCCCTCATTCTCCTCCCCCTCCCTCATTCTCCTCCCCTCCCTCATTCACATCCCCTCCCTCTCCCTCATTCTCCTCCCCTCCCTCTCCCTCATTCTCCTCCCCCTCTCTCTCCCTCTCCCTCTCCCTCATTCTCCTCCCCTCCCTCATTCTCCCTCCCTCTCCCTCATTCTCCTTCACCCTCCCTCACCCTCATTCTCCATCCCCCTCCCTCACCCTCATTCTCCTTCCCCCTCCCTCAATCTCCTGTCAATCTCTCATTCTCCTCCCCAGCCCTCTCCCTCATTCTCCTCCCCCTCCCTCTCCCTCTCCCTCATTCTCCTCCCCCTCCCTCTCCCTCTCCCTCATTCTCCTCCCACCTCCCTCTCCCTCATTCTCCTCCACCCCTCTCTCTCAGCCTCATTCTCCTCCCCCTCCCTCTCCCTCATTCTCCTCCACTCCCTCTCCCTCTCTCTCCTTCCCCCTCCCTCTCCCTCATTCTCCTCCCTCTTCCCTCTCCCTCATTCTCCTTCCCCCTCCCTCATTCTCCTTCCCCACCTCTCCCTCTTGCTCCTGCCCCTCCCTCATTCTCCTCCCCTCCCTCTCACTCATTCTCCTCCCCCTCCCTCACCCTCATTCTCCTCCCCCTCTCTCTCCCTCTCCCTCATTCTCCTCCCCCTCCCTCATTCTCCCTCCCTCTCCCTCATTCTCCTTCACCCTCCCTCACCCTCATTCTCCATCCTCCCACCTCACCCTCATTCTCCTTCACCCTCCCTCACCCTCATTCTCCATCCCCCTCCCTCACCCTCATTCTCCTTCCCCCTCCCTCAATCTCCTGTCCATCTCTCATTCTCCTCCCCAGCCCTCTCCCTCATTCTCCTCCCCTCCCTCTCCCTCATTCTCCTCCCCTCCCTCTTCCTCTCCCTCATTCTCCTCCCACCTCCCTCTCCCTCATTCTCCTCCCCTCCCTCTCCCTCATTCTCCTCCACTCCCTCTCCCTCTCCCTCTTTCTCCTTCCCCCTCCCTCTCCCTCATTCTCCTCCCTCTTCCCTCTCCCTCTCCCTCATTCTCCTCCTCCTCCCTCATTCTTCTCCCCCTCCCACATTCTACTTCCTCCTCCCCCTCCCTCCCTCATTCCCCTTCCCTATCCCTCATTCTCCATCCCCCTCCCCCTCCCTCATTCTCCTCCCCACTCTCCCTCGCCCTCCCTCTCCCCCTCCCTCATTCTCCTCCCCCTCCCTCTCCCTTATTCTCCTCCCCTCTCCCTCATTCTCTTCCCCTCCCACATTCTCTTCCCCTCCCTCTCCCTCATTTCCTCCCCTTCCCTCTCCCTCATTCTCCTCCCCCTCCCTCTCCCTCATTCTCCTCCCCCTCCCTCTCCCTCATTCTCCTCCCCCTCCCTCTCCCTCATTCTCCTCCCCCTCCCTCTCCCTCATTCTTCTCCCCTCCCCTCCCTCATTCTCCTCCCACTCCATCTCCGTCATTCACCTCCCCCTCCCTCTCCCTCATTCTCCTTCCCCCACTCCCTCATTCTCCTTCCCCCACCTCTTCCTATTTCATCTCCCTCGCCCTCATTCTCCTTCCCTCCTCCCCCTTAACATCCTCCCCCCCTCCCCGTCCCCCCTCCCTCATTCTCCTTCCCCTCCCTCATCCTCATTCTCCTTCCCCCTCCCTCTCCCTCTTTCTCCTCCCCTCCCTCATTCTCCTTCCCCCTCCCTCTCCCTCTTTCTCCTCCCCCTCCCTCATTCTCCTTCCCCCTCCCTCATTCTCCTTCCCACTCCCCTATTCTCCTTCCCCTCCCCCCTCACCTCCCACTTTCTCCTTCCCCCTCCCTCACCCTCCTTCCCCCTCCCTCACCGTCCTTCCCCCTGCCTCACCCTCATTCTCCTTCCCCCTGCCTCACCCTCATTCTCCTCCCCTCCCCCTCTCTCATCCTACTTTCCCCTCCCTCTCCCTCATTCTTCCTCCCTCATTTTTCCTCCCTCTCCCTCATTCTCCTTTGCCCTCCCTCACCCTCATTCTCCGTCCTCCTCCTCCCTCACCCTCATTCTCCGTCCTCCTCCTCCCTCACCCTCATTCTCCTTCCCCCTCCATCGCCCTCATTCTCCTTCCCCCTCCGTCCCTCTCATTCTCCATTCCCCTTGCTCCCTCCCTCATTCTCCTTCCCCTCCCCCTCACCTCCCTCATTATCCTTCCCCCTCCCTCATTCTCCTTCCCCTCCCTCAATTTCCTTCCCCCTCCCTCAATTTCCTTCCCCCTCCCTCATACTCATTCTCCTCCCCCACCCTCTCACTCATTCTCCTTCCCTCTCCCTCATTCTCCTCCCACTCCCTCATTCTCCTCTCCCTCCCTCTCCCTCATTCTCCTCCCACTCCCTCATTCTCCTCCCCATCTCCCTCTCCCTCATTCTCCTCCCCTCCCTCTCCCTCTTCCTCATTCTCCTCCCTCTCCCTCTCCCTCACTCTCCTCCCCCCTCTCCCTCACTCTCCTCCCCTCCCCTCCCTCTCCCTCACTCTCCTCCCCTCCCTCTCCCTCACTCTCCTCACCTTCCCTCTCCCTCTCCCTCATTCTCCTCCCCTTCCGTCTCCCTCTCCCTCATTCTCCTCCCCCTTCACTCACCCTCTCCCTCATTCTCCTTCCCTCTCCCTCATTCTACTCCCCCTCATTCTCCTCCTCCTCCCTCATTCTCATCCCCTTCCCACATTCTCCTTCCTCCTCCCCCTCCCTCATTCCCCTTACCTATCCCTCACTCTCCTCCCCACTCTCCCTCCCTCTCCCTCATTCTCGTCCCCACTCTCCCTCCCCCTCCCTCTCCCCCTCCCCCTCCCTCATTCTCCTCCCCCTCCCACCCCCTCCCTCCACCTCCCCCATTCTCCTCCCCTACCTCATTATTCTTCCCCTCCCCCATTCCCCTCCCTCTCCCTCTTTCTCCTTCCCCCTCCCTCTCCCTCATTCTCCTTCCCCCTACCTAATTCTCCTTCCCTCATTATCCATCCCCCACCCCCTCCCCATCCCCCTCCCCCAACCCCTTCCCAACCCCCTCCCTCATTGTCCTTTCCCCTGCCCCTTCCCCTCCCTCACCCTCCTTCTCCCTCATTTTCCTTACCCCTCCCTCACCCTCACCCTCATTCTCCTTCCCCCTCCCTCACCCTCATTCTCCTCCCCCCTCCCTCTCCCTCATTCTCCTCCCCGTCCCTCTCCCTCATTCTCCTCCCCACTCCCTCTCCCTCATTCTCCTTCCCCCTCCCTCACTCTCATTCCCCTTCCCCCTCCCTCACCCTCATTCTCCATCCTCCTCCCTCACCCTCATTGGCCGTCTTCATCCCTCACCCTCATTCTCCTTCCCCCCTCCCTCACTCTCATTCTCCTTCCCCCTCCCTCCCCCTCATTCTCCTTTCCCCCCCCTCATTCTCCTTCCCTCTCTCTCCCTCATTCTCCTCCCCTTCCCTCATTCTCCTCCCCCTCCCTCATTCTCCTCCCCCACCCTCATTCTCCTCCCCCACCGTCATTCTCCTCCCCCACCCTCATTCTCCTTACCCTCCCTCAATTTCCTTCCCCCTACCTCATTATCCTTGCCTCATTCTCCTTTCATCGCCCTCTCCCCCACTCTCCCTCCCCGTCCCCCTCCCTCATTCTCCTCCCCTTCCGTCTCCCTCTCCCTCATTCTCCTCCCCCTTCACTCACCCTCTCCCTCATTCTCCTTCCCTCTCCTCCTCCCCTCCCTCATCCTCCTTCCCCCCACACCCTCATTCTCCTTCCCCCCTCACCCTCATTCTCCTTCCCCTCCCTCACCCTCATTCTCCTTCCCCCTCCCTCACCCTCATTCTCCTTCCCTCTCCCCCTCCCTCATTCTCCTTCCCTCCCCCTCCCCCTCCCTCATTCTCCTTCCCCCTCCCTCACCCTAATTCTCCTTCCCCCTTCCTCATCCTCATTCTCCTTCCCCCTCCCTCACCCTCATTTTCCTTCCCCCACCCTCATTCTCCTCCTCCTCCCTCTCCCTCTCCCTCATTCTCCTTCCCTCTCCCCCTCCCTCATTCTCCTTACCCCTCCCTCAACTTCCTTCCCCCTCCCTCAACTTCCTTCCCCCTCCCTCATTCTCCTTCCTCTTCACGCTTCCTCTCTCTCCTTCATTCTTCTTCCTCCTCCCTCATTCTCCTCCCCTCTCCCACTCCCTCATTCTCCTCCTCCTCACTCATTCTCCTCCCCTCTCCCTCTCCCTCATTCTCCTCCACCCTCCCTCATTCTCCTTCCCCTCCCTCATTCTCCTCGCCCTCCCTCTCCCGCATTCTCCTTTCCCCTTCCCCTCCATCATTCTCCTTCCTCCCCCATTCTCCTTCCCCACTTCTCCCTCTTTCTCCTCCCCTTTCCCTCATTCTCCTCCCCTCCCTCTCCTTCTCCCTCATTCTCCTCCCCTCCCTCATTCTCCTTCCCACCTCTCCCTCTTTCTCCTCCTCCTCCCTCATTCTTCTCCCCTCCCTCTCCCTCTCCCTCATTCTCCTTCCCCCTCCCTCACCCTCATTCTCCTTCCCCCTTTCGCTCCCTCATTCTCCTTCCCCCTCCCTCATTCTCCTTCCTCCTCTCCCTTTCTCCTTCCCCCTCCCCCTCACCTCCCCCTTTCTCCTTCCCCCTCCCTCACCATCCTTCCCCGTCCCTCACCCTCATTCTCCTTGACCCTCCCTCTTCCTCATTTCCTCCCCCTCCCCCTCCCTCATCCTACTTTCCCCTCCCTCTCCCTCATTCTTCCTCCCTAATTTTTCCTCCCTCTCCCACATTCTCCTTCTCTTTCCCACATTCTCCTTTCTTCTCCCTCATTCTCCTTTGCCCTCCCTCATTCTCCCTCCCCCTCATTCTCCTTGCCCCTCCGTCGCCCTCATTCTCCATCCCACTCGCTCCCTCCCACATTCTCCTCCCCTCCCTCATTTTCCTCCCCTCCCTCATTCTCCTTCCACCTCCCTCATTCTCCTCCCCCTCCCTCATTTTCCTCCCCTCCCTCATTCTCCTTCCCCCTCCCTCCTTCTCCTTCCCCCTCCCTCATCCTCATTCTCCTTCTCACTCCCTCATCCTCATTCTTCTTCCCCCACCTCTCCCTCTTTCTCCTCCACCCTCCCCCATTCTCCTCCCCTGCCCCCTCCCTCGTTCTTCTTCCCCCTCCCCCTCCCTCATTCTCCTCCCCCCTCATTTTCCTCCCCTCTCCCTCTCCCTCACACTCATTCTCCTCCCCTCCCTCTCCCTCATTCTTCTTCCCTCGCCCTGTCCCTCATTCTACTGCCCCTCATTCTCCTCCCCCTCCCTCATTCTCCTCCCCCTCCCTCATTCTCCTTCCTCCTCCCACTCCCTCATTCTCCTTCCCCCTCCCTCAATTTCCTTCCCCCTCCCTCATTCCCATTCTCCTTCCTCCTCCCCCTCCCTCATTCTCCTTCCCCCTCCCTCTCCCTCATTCTCCTCCCCCTCCCCTCCCTCATTCTCCTCCCCCTCCCCTCCCTCATTCTCCTCCCCCTCCCCTCCCTCATTCTCCTCCCCCTCCCCTCCCTCATTCTCCTCCTCCACCTCCCTCATTCTCCTCCCTCACCCTCATTCTCCTTCCCCCTCCCACATTCTCCTTTCCTCTCCCTCTCCCTCATTCTCCTTCGCCCTCCCTCACCCTCATTCTCCGTCCTCCTCCCTCACCCTCATTCTCCTTCCCCTTTCTCCTCCCTCATTCTCCTTCCCCCTCCCACATTCTCCTTCCCCCTCCCTCTCCCTCATTCTCCTTCGCCCTCCCTAACCCTCATTCTCCTTCCCCCTCCCTCACCCTCATTCTCCTTCCCCCTACCTCACCCTCATTCTCCTTCCCCCTCTCCCTCATTCCCTCTCCCTCTCCCTCATTCCCTCTCCCTCATTCCCTCTCCCTCTCCCTCATTCCCTCTCCCTCTCCCACCTTCTCCTTCCCCCTCCCTCACCCTCATTTTCCTTCCCTCTCCCTCACCCTCATTTTCCTTCCCTCTCCCTCACCCGCATTTTCCTTCCCTCTCCCTCACTTTCCTTCCCTCTCCCTCATTTTCCTTCCCTCTCCCTCTCCCTCATTTTCCTTCCCTCTCCCTCTCCCTCATTCTCCTTCCCCCTCCCTCTCCCACATTCTCCTTCCCTCTCCCTCTCCCTCATTCTCCTTCCCCCTCCCTCTCCCACATTCTCCTTCCCCCTCCCTCTCCCACATTCTCCTTCCCCCTCCCTCTCCCACATTCTCCTTCCCCCTCCCTCTCCCACATTCTCCTTCCCCCTCTCTCTCCCACATTCTCCTTCCCCCTCCCTCTCCCTCATTTTCCTTCCCCCTCCCTCTCCCTCATTTTCCTTCCCTCTCCCTCTCCCTCATTCTCCTTCCCTCTCCCTCATTCTCCTTCCCCCTCCCTCATTCTCCTTCCCCCTCCCTCATTCTCCTTCCCCCTCCCTCTCCCTCATTTTCCTTCCCTCTCCCTCTCCCTCATTTTCCTTCCCTCTCCCTCTCCCTCATTCTCCTTCCCCCTCCCTCTCCCATATTCTCCTTCCCCCTCCCTCTCCCACATTCTCCTTCCCCCTCCCTCTCCCTCATTTTCCTTCCCTCTCCCTCATTCTCCTTCCCCCTCCCTCATTCTCCTTCCTTCCCTCATTCTCCTCCCCCTCCCTCATTCTCCTTTCCCCTCCCTCATTCTCCTCCCCCTCGAACTGCACAGTGCTGTGTTTTTTAACCAGTCACTTGTGACTTCTCCTTTTGATTCAGTCATTGTTTTGCTTGAGCACGTTCACTTTTCAGAACCTCAACAGACTTCATAGCACCATTTGCAGTTAATTCAATCCCCAATTTGGTGGCAGTATCCTGCCACGGGCACAAAACTGATTCTTTGTGCCTCTCGTCACAAAACTGTTGCCATAGTGCAATTAACTCTTTCGTTCCCACTCCCATGTTATGTTGCCAAGTCAATTGCTGAGCTGATTTAAACAATTGGACAGATTTCAGGACACATAATGGCCAGTCTTCATCACCCAATGTTTTATTTAGACATCCAGACAGGTTTCTAAAGGCCCCAGACTTTTAGGGAAATTTTACACATAATTTGACTAACTGATGATGGATCATTTGTTCTGTCTATGTAATTACCCATTTTAAAATTACTTCAGTTTTATAACACCTAATTTAAAAAAAATACTCACTAATCAGACTTCTACAAAGACTAATTATTTCACAAAACCTTCTTTAATAAATTAACATTTATCATAAAATATTGCAATATAACTTCATTTTAAAAAATCAACATAAGTATTGTTTTTTTATTTATTAACTTATTAAGTATTAGGTTATTATTAATATAATAAAATATATCATTAAAAACTGGGGGCCTCTTCCCTCCCTAAACACTTTAAATATCGAACTTCTTTAATAGCTGCCGATATTGGAAATGTTGAGGGTAACAGCTTCCGAAAATACTGCTGAAAATACAAACATCTGATTTCTGTACAACCTGGAAATGTACAAAACTCGGGGGAGATCGAATTTTTTTTCAAAAACCCGGAAATTAACGAAGTTCAAGCGATCGAAGGTTTTTTAAAACCGAAAAGAAACGAAGTTCAAACGATCCAAACCCGAAAATAAACGAAAAGGTTTACGCAAAGTTTTTTTTTAAAACCCCAAAATTAACAAGGCTTGGGAATTCAGCTTTCAAACCTTCCCTCAGAGTGGAGCAATTTCCGAAGCCCACTGCCCAGGACCAAAGCGCCCTCAACTTCAATTAATCTCTCCCACTTTTTTTTAACATTTAAGCAGTCCCCCAGACCCAACCCTTGCTCAGACCGATCCTTTCGGGCTGGACTGGAAAATAAACAGCGAGGGGTCATGTCAGACACCACTTGAATGAGAGGAAAACCAAACGCTCTTAAAATACACAGTAGTGAAGGACATTTAACCCTTACACTGTTCACAATCTGTCCGAACCGAAAACGTGTCACAGCACCAAAATGAAGAACCTAGACCCCTCAAGAGGGGCTTCTTGGTTCAAGATCGGTCAAAAGAATCAACACACGTGGTCTGTTCAAAAAGCAAGGGCCATTAGTTTATTGAATTAAGGCACCTTGACGCAATTCTGTCCAGCAACACAGAGATGGAAGCTTCTGTGTTCTGTGGTGAAGTTGCACAATTCCATTTGAAAATTACACATTATTTATATGTTCTTTAAGAAATAGTACAGCCTTCATTACAAAAAAAGACCTATCACATATAGTAAGGTGACATGAATTACTGCAAGTTAATCCAGTCTTATTTCCTGGGAAAGGGCTCTTAATTATAAGAAAAGTCCAATCAACTGTAATATGGTGATATAATTGAGAACAGGCTAATCCAATGGTATTCCTTGAAAAAGAAATCTTATTTACATAAGTTGTCATGCTGTGAGAAACAGAGCTCACAATATAATAAATTTCAGACTGCGTAAAATTCTGAAGCAGCGAATTTTATTGAAACGTTCTTGCACGAAGTAGCCACCCCAATCCAGAAATTACTCCACAATTGATATAGTTTAATTCTCGTTTACCTCATTGACCTTCAAACCTATCATTATTCCTTGTTGTGTTCTGCCCCTGCCTAGCTGCGCCCTGCCCTTGTTTACTTCTCCACCTACTCCAAGCCGGGCGACCCTCACCCCTATCCCTTATTTGTAAGTGATTTGGCTCACTTCAGTGCTGACATGAGGGAGACGCGCTGAGCTTGGCATATCTTGATATTCTTTTGACCTTATCTGTCTGTCTGTAACATCTTCCATTGTTTTCAGGCACATTTCATTCCTGTATGCACATTTTAGCGAATGAAAAGTAACTATGTTTTTCTTCCACATAGTTTTCATTCCTGTGTTAGTTTTTATTTTTGCCTTACATAAGCAATCACTAATTCAGCTTTTGGCTGATACTGGTGTTAATAAGCAATTATTAATTTGGCTGAAACAATTATATACTGATGTTAATAAACCACTATGGTTGCAGAAGTAACACTGCTTTACCTACATCCCACACATGCCATGTGTCAGTTCAGTGTTAGTTCAAATGGTAAATTAATGTGTCAGTATTCAATTTATGAAAACTCTGTTATCCCCTTATCTTTGAATTTCAGCTTAATTCTGCAAATCAGGCCATTTTAGACTATTCGTTTAAATCCAGAAACCATTTTGGAGTAAATAGAAATCTACACAAACTTGTTGCCTAAATTCAAATTTTAGATTTTCATAACCAGGAGATTTACAGTCTCCTATGTTTAGGGCACTGACTCTATGCTGGCTGGTTAAACAAATATAACCAGGAGATTTAGAGTCTCCTCAGTTAAGGCACTGTCTCTGTGCTGTCTGTTTAAATATATATAACCAGGAGTATTAGAGTCTCCTCAGTTAAGGCACTGTCTATGTGCTGTCTGTTTAAATATATATAACCAGGAGATTTAGAATCTCCTCAGTTTCCGACTCAAGCTATGAGTCTTCTCAGTTTAGGGCACTGAGTCTGTGCTGTGTGTTTAAATGTATAAAACCAGGAGATTTAGAGTCTGCTCAGTTTCGGGGACTGATTCTATGCTGGGTGACTAAATAAATAAATAAATAAATAAATAAATAGATTTAAGGTGAAGGGTGGAAGGTATAGGGGAGATGTCAGGGGTGGGTTCTTTACCCAGAGAGTGGTGGGGGCATGGAATGCGCTGCCTGTGGGAGTGGTAGAGTCAGAATCTTTGGTGACCTTTAAGCGGCAATTGGATAGGTACATGGATGGGTGCTTAAGCTAGGACAAATGTTCGGCACAACATCGTGGGCCGAAGGGCCTGTTCTGTGCTGTATTGTTCTATGTTCTATGTTCTAACCAGGAGATTTGGAGTCTGCTCATTCTACGGCTCAGATAATGTGCTGGATGGATAAATACATATATATATATAAAATCAGGAGAATTAGTGTCTCCTCAGTTTTGAGTACTGAATCTGTGCTGGCTGGTTAAATAAATATATATAACCAGGACATTTAGAGTCTTCTCAGTTTAGGGGCTGATGTGTTGGATGGATAAATACATATATATATAATCAGGAGAATTAGTGTCTCCTCAGTTTTGGGCACTGAGTCTGTGCTGGCTGGTTAAATAAAGATATAAAACCAGGAGATTTAAAGTGTACACAGTTTAGAGCACTGACTCCGGGCTGGCAGATTAAGTATATATATTCAAGAGATTTAGAGTCTTCTCAGCTATGGGCCCCAGACTCTGTTCTGGCTGGTTAAATAAATATATATATCCAGGAGATTTACAGACTCCTCAGATTAGGGAACTGACTCTGTTCTGGCTGGTTTAATATACATGACCAGGAGATTTAGAGTCTCCTTAGGTTCGAGCTCTGACACAGGGCTGGCTGATTAAGTGTATATAACAAGGAGATTTAGAGTCTCCTCAGATAAGGGAACTGTCTCTGCACTTGCTGGTCAAATAAATATATATAACCAGAAATTTGGAGTCTCCACAGTTTAGAGCACTTACTCTGTGCTGACTGGTTGAATAAATATATGCATCGAGAAGATTTAGGGTCTCCTCAGGTTAGGACGCTCTCTCTGTTCTGGCTGGTGTGGTGTAAAATTATGTCCCAATACATGTGTGAATCATAATGTAACACATGTATTGGGCCAAGCAGTGGAATGTGGTGTAAAATTCCAAGCAGTGGAATGTGGTGAAACGGTTAAAAATTATGTCCCAATACATGTGTGAATCTAACCGGAATGGAGGTGTTGCTTAGTCCCGTGTGAATCTTCTTATCTGTATGTAACCAGAATGGAATGTGTTTTTTAGCCTTGCTCTGCTGTTATTATCTGTATGTAACCAGAATGGAATGTGTTTTTCTGCTGTTCACATGAATGTTTATATCTGGAAAAGAGTATATCAGCCGGAAACGTCTCCAGTTCGGTGAGTCTGCTCCGGGGTTACGTTTAACCGCCGAGCGTGGGTTGTTGGCAACCGCTCTACGAGAACTGACGGCTCCCAGTTTTGGTAACATGTAGAGTGAGTATAAGCCAGACCCGTTGTGGCGACGCTGCGGGGAATAAAATGCCCATTATTCTAGCAGACTCGCCTCTTGGTCGTTTGTTCTGTGTCAGACTACTCTCCTACGAACCTGACCTTGAGAATTTTTTAAAACATTTGGCGTAGTCGAGCAGGGTCAATCGCAATTGAGGAGAGATTTTGATACAGAACAATGTTTTGGAAAAAGACTAAGAAACCAGAAGAACAAACTGTGGAGGTCCCGACCGTCCCGGGATGGCATGGATGTGGGCATGTACGTGGCAGTTTGTTTGAGAAAGGATCCCAGTCCTGCCGAAGAACCCCTTGCCTGGGGTACAGCGGAGGATGTGGGCATGTCCAAAAAGCTGAAGCGGAGTTAACAGAATTGAATGGGATTGAACTGAACTGAACTGAGTGGAACTGAAGTGAATCTAATTGAACGGAACAAAATGGAACTGAGCTAAATTGAATTGAAATGGACGGAACTGAATTGAACACAATTGAATTGAACTGAACAGACCTGAACTGAGCTGAATTGAATTACACTGAATTGACTGAACTGAAATTAACTGAAACGAATTGAACTGAATTAAGCATAATGTAACACATGTATTGGGCCAAGCAGTGGAATGTGGTGTAAAATTATGTCCCAATACATGTGTGAATCATAATGTAACACATGTATTGGGCCAAGCAGTGGAATGTGGTGTAAAATTCCAAGCAGTGGAATGTGGTGAAACGGTTAAAAATTATGTCCCAATACATGTGTGAATCTAACCGGAATGGAGGTGTTGCTTAGTCCCGTGTGAATCTTCTTATCTGTATGTAACCAGAATGGAATGTGTTTTTTAGCCTTGCTCTGCTGTTATTATCTGTATGTAACCAGAATGGAATGTGTTTTTCTGCTGTTCGCATGAATGTTTATATCTGGAAAAGAGTATATCAGCCGGAAAAGTCTCCAGTTCGGTGAGTCTGCTCCGGGGTTACGTTTAACCGCCGAGCGTGGGTTGTTGGCAACCGCTCTACGAGAACTGACGGCTCCCAGTTTTGGTAACATGTAGAGTGAGTATAAGCCAGACCCGTTGTGGCGACGCTGCGGGGAATAAAATGCCCATTATTCTAGCAGACTCGCCTCTTGGTCGTTTGTTCTGTGTCAGACTACTCTCCTACGAACCTGACCTTGAGAATTTTTTAAAACAGCTGGTTAAATATATATAACCAGGAGATTTAGAATCTCCTCAGGTTTGGGTCCTGCCTCTGGGCTGGTTGTTTAATTATCTATGAGCTGAAGCTTTTGAGTCTCCTCACTTTAGGGCACTGACTCTGTTCTGGCTGGTTAAATAAATATAACCATGAGACTTTGAGTCTCCTCAGCGAAGGGCACTGACTCTGTGCTGGATGGTTCAATATATATACATAACCATGAGATTTCGAGTCTCCTCAGTTTAGGGCACTGACTGTGTGATGGCTGGTTAAATATATATAACCATGAGATTTCGAGTCTCCTCAGTTTAGGGTGCTGACTCTGCGCTGGCTGGTCAAATATATATATTCAGGAGATTTAGAATCTCCTCAGTGAAGGGCACTGACTCTGTGCTGGTTGGTTAAGTAAATGTATACAAGCAAGTGATTGAGACTCTCCTCAGTTAAGGGCAATGACTCAGTGCTGCCTGTTTTAATATATATTACCAGGAAATTTGGAGTCTCCTCAGTTTAGGGCATTGACAGTGGATGGCTGGTTAAATAAATATGCATAACTAGGAGATTTGGAGTCTCCACAGTTTAGGGCTGTGACTATGTGCAGGATGGATGAATACATATCAGTAACCAGGTGATTTAGAGTCTCTTCAGTTTACAGCACTGACTCTGTGCTGGCTGGTTAAATAAATATTTTTATCCAGGAGATTTAGAGTCTCCTTAGCTAAGGGCACTGACTCTGGGCTGGCTGGTTAAGTAAATATATATATATAATCAGGAGATTTTGAGTCTCCTCAGTTTAGGGCACTGACTCTGTGCTGTCTGTTCAAATATATACATCAAGTAAATTTAGAGTCTCCTCAGCTTAGGGCACTGATTCTGTGCTGGCTAGTGAAATCAAAATATATTACCAGGAGTATTAGAGTCTCCTCAGTTTAGGGCATTGACTCTGTGCTTTCTGGTTCAATATATATAACCAGGAGATTTGGAGTCTGCTCATTTTAGGGCACTGATTCTATACTGGCTGGTGAAATAAACATATGTAAACAGGAAATATAGAGTCTCCTCAGTTTAGGGCACTGTCTCTGTGCTGGCTCGTTAAATAAATATAACCAGGAGATTTAGAGTCTCCTCAGTTTTTGGTCCTCCCTCTGGACTGGTTGGTTCACTATCTGTGAGCAGAAGATTTTGTGTCTGCCCATTTTAGGGCACTGACTCTGTTCTGGCTTGTTAAATATATGTATAACCAGCAGATTTAGAGTCTCATCAGTTTACGTCACTGACTCTGTGCTGGCTGGTTAAATAAATATATTTATCCAGGAGATTTAGAGTCTCTGCAGCTAAGGGCACTGACTCTGGTTGGCTGGCTAAATAAATATATTGAACTAGGAGATGCAGAGTCTCCTGAGTTTAGGGCACTGTCTCTACGCTGGCTGGTCAAATACATATGTGCAATCAGTAGATTTAGAGTCTCCACAGTTTAGGGCACTGACGATGGGCTGGCTGGTTAGATCAATATGTATAACCAGGAGATTTACACTCTCCTCAGTTTAGTGCACTGACTCTGTGCTGGCTGATTAAATATATATAACCAGGAGATTTACACTCTCCTCAGTTTAGTGCACTGACTCTGTGCTGGCTAGTTAAATATATATAACCAGGAGATTTACACTCTCCTCAGTTTAGGGCACTGACATCTGTGCTTGCTGGTTAAATATATATATTTAGGGCACAGAGTCAATGCCCTAAGCTGACGAGACTCTAAATCACCTGGATGTATATATTTATTTAACCAGCCAGCACAGAGTCAGTACTCTGAACTGAGGAGACTCTAAATCTATTGGTTATATCTACGTATCTAACCAGCCAGCCCAGAGTCAGTGCCCCAAACTGAGGAAACTCTAAATATTCTGGTTATAAAAATTTTAACCAGCCACCACACAGTCATTGCCCTAAACGGAGGAGACTCTAAATCTCTTGGTTATACCTACATATTTAACCAGCCAGCCCAGAGTCAGTGCCCCAAACTGAGGAGACTATAAATCTCCTGGTTCTCAGTAAGTGCCCTCAAAGATGAAGAATTTAAATCTACGGGATATACGTGTTTATTTAACCAGCCAGCACAGAGTCAGTGCCTTAACTGAGTAGACTGTACATCTCCTGGTTATGTATATTTAAACAGTAAGCACAGAGTCAGTGCCCTAAACTGAGGAGACTCTAAATCAACTGGTTATATATATTTAACCAGCCAGCACAGAGTCAGTGCCCTAATCTGAGAAGACTCTAAATCTCCTGATTACATATACTTAATTAGCCAGCCCAGAGTCAGCGCTCTTACTGAAGGAGACTCTAAATCTTCTGGTTATGTATATTAAACCAGCCAGCACAGAATCAGTGCCATAAACTGAGGAGATTCTAAATCACCTGGTTATATATATTTATTTAACTAGCCAGCAGAGATTCAGTGCCCTAAACTGAGGAGACTCTAAATGTTCTGGTTATATATATTTCACCAGCCGGCAAAGAGACAGTGCCCAAAACTGAGGAAACTCTAAATCTCCTGGATATTTATATATATTTACCAGCTAGCACAGAGTCAGTGTCGTAAACTGAGGAGACTCTAAATCACCTGGATATATATGTATTTATCCATCCAGAACATAGTCACATCCCTGAACTGTGGAGACTCTAAATCTCCTAGTTATATATATTTATTTAATGCGCCAGCCCACAGTCAGTGCCCTAAACTGAGGAGACTCCAAATTTTCTGGTAATATATATCTAAACAGACAGCACAGAGCCAATGCCTTTTACTGAGGAGACTCTAAATCTCCTGGTTATATATATTTATTTAACCAGCCAGCCCACAGTCAGTGCCCTAAACTGTGGGGACTCTAAATCTCCTGGTTATATATATTTGACCACCCAGACCAGAGTCAGTGCCCTAAACTGAGGAGATTCAAAATCTTCTGGTTATATGTATTTGACCAGCCAGCCCACAGTCATTGGCCTAAACTATGGAGACACTGAACCTCCTGATTATATATATTTATTTGACCAGCCAGCGCAGAGTCACTGCCCTAAACTAAGGAGACTCTAAATCTCCTGATTATGCATATTTATTTAAGCAGCTAGCACAGAGGCAGTGTCCTTAGCTGAGGAGACTCTAAATCTCCTGGATAAATATATTTATTTAACCAGCCAGAACAGAGTCACTGCCCTAAACTGAGGAGACTCAAAACCTTCTGCTCACATAATTCACCAACCAGCCCAGAGGCAGGACCCAAAACTGAGGAGACTATAAATCTCCTGGTTATATATATTTAACCAGCCAGAACAGAGACAGTGCCCTAATCTGAGGAGACTCTAAATTTCCTGATTATATGTTTTGATTTAACCAGGCAGTACAGAGTAAGTGCCCTTTCTTGAGCAGACCCTAAATATTCTGGTTATATATATATTTCACCTGCCAGCACAAAGTCAGTGCCCTTAACTGTTGAGACTCTAAATCTACTAGTTTAGGGCACTGACTGTGGGCTGGCAGGTTAAATAAATATATATAACTAGCAGATTTAGAGTCTCCTCTGTTGAGGGCTCAGTCTATGTGCTGGGTGGATAAGTACATATTAATAACCAGGAGATTTAGAGTCTCCTCAGTTTAGGGCACTGACTCTGTGGTGGCTGGTTAAATAAGTAGATACAACCAAGAGATTTAGAGTCTCCTCAGTTTCAATCACTGACTCTGTGCTGGCTGTTTGAAGATATATAACCAGGAGATTTACACTCTCCTCAGTTGAGGGCACTGACTCTGGGCTGGCTTGTTAAATAAATAGATATAACCAGGTGATTTAGTGTCTGTTCAGTTTAGGGTACTGACTCTGTGCCTTCTGTTTAAATATATATAAGCAGGATATTTAGGGTTTCCCCAGTTTTGGGCACTGACTCTGGTCTGTATGATTAAATAACTATATGTAACTAGGAGATTTAGAGTCTCCTCAGTTTAGGGCACTGACTCTGGGCTGGCTGGTTAAATAAATAGATATAACCAGGTGATTTAGTGTCTGTTCAGTTTAGGGTACTGACTCTGTACCTTCTGTTTAAATATATATAAACAGGATATTTAGGGTTTCCCCAGTTTTGGGCACTGACTCTGGTCTGTATGATTAAATAACTATATGTAACTAGGAGATTTAGAGTCTCCTCAGTTTAGGGCACTGACTCTGTTGGCTGGTTAAATATATATTACCCGGAGATTTAGAGTCTCCTCAGTTTAGGGCACTGACTCTGTGCTGTCTGTTTAAATATATATAACCAGGATATTTAGAGTCGCCTCAGTTTCAGGCACTGACTCTGTGCTCGCAGGTTCATTATATATAACCAGGAGATTTAGAATCACCTCAGTTTCAGGCACTGACTCTGTGCTCGCAGGTTCATTATATATAACCAGGAGATTTAGAGACTCCTCATTTTGAGGCCATGAATCGGTGTGAGATGGTTAATTAAATATAACCTGGAGATTTAGAGACTCCTCATTTTAAGGCACTGACTGTGTGGTGGCTGGTTAAATTTTTTATAACCAGGATATTTAGAGTCTTCTTAGTTTGGGCCACTGACTCTGGGCTGGCTGGTTTAAAAAAATAGGTATATCCAGGAGATTTAGAGTCTCCTCGTTTCGGGCACTGACGTTTTTCTGGCTAGTTAAATAAATACATATAACCACGAGATTCAGGTTCTCCTCAGTCAAGACCACTGACTCTGTGCTGGATGGTTTAATAAATATATATAACCAGGAGATTTAGAGTCTGCTCAGTTAAGGCACTGACTCTGTGCTGTCTGTTTAAATATATATAACCAGGAGATTGAGATATTTCTCAGTTTCGGGCACTGACTTTTTGCTGGCTTGTTAAATAAATTTTTAAAACCACGAGATTCAGGTTCTCCTCAGTCTAGAGCACAGACTCTGTGCTGGATGGTTTAATAAATATATATAACCAGGAGATTTAGAGTCTGTTCATTTTAGGGCACTGACTTTTGCTGGCTGGTTAAATTAAAAAAACAGGAGATTTAGTGTCTCCTCAGTAAAGGGCACTGTCTCTGTGCTGTCTGTTTAAATATATATAACCAGAAATTTAGAGTCTCCTCAGTTTAGGACACTGACTTGCGCTGGCGGGTTAAATAAATATATATAACTCGGCGAATTTGAGTCTCCTCAGTTTAGGCCTCAGTCTATGTGCTGGATGGATAAATACACATAAATTACCAGGAGTTTTAGAGTCTCCTCATTTTAAGGCACTGACACTGTGCTGGCTGGTTGATTACCAGCAGATTTAGAGTCTCCTCATTTCAAGGAACTGACTGTGTGTTGTCTGTTTAAATATATATAACCAGGCGATTTAGAGTCTCCTCAGTTTAGGGCACTGACTGTGTGGTGGCTGGTTAAATAAATTGATAAAACCAGTAGATTTAGATTTCTGCAGGTGAGTTAAATAAATATATATAACCAGGAGATTCAGATTCTCCTCAGTCTACAACATTGACTCTGTGCTTGATGGTTAAATTCAAAAAGCCAGGAGACTTTGAGTCTCCTCAATTAAGGGCACTGACTCTGTGCTGTCTGTTTAAATGTATATAACCAGGAGATTGAGATATTCCTCAGTTTAGGGCACTGACTGTGTGATGGCTGGTTAAATATATATAACCAGGATATTTAGAGTCTCCTCAGTTTGGGGTACTGACTCTGGGCTGGCTGGGTAAATATACATAACCAGGAGATGTAGAGTCTCCTCAGGTTAGGGCACTGACTCTGTGCTGTCTGATTAAATAAATATATATAACCAGGAGATTCAGATTCCCCTCAGTTTAGGGCACTGACTCTGTGCTGGATGGTTTAATAAATATATATAAAACCAGGATATTTAGAGTCTCCTCAGTTTAGGACACTGACTCTGTGCTGACTGATTAAATAAATATATGTAACTAGGAGATTTAGAATCTCCTCAGTTAATGCACTGACTCTGCGCTATCTGGTTAAATATATATAACCAGGTCGATTTAGATTCTCCTCATTTTGGGGCACTGACTGGGCTGGCGGGTTAAATAAATAGATATAACTAGGAGATTTAGAGTCCCCTCAGTTTCAGGCACAGTGCTGGATCGATAAATATATATATTAGAATCTCCTCAGTTTGGGGCACTGACTCTGTGCTGTCTGTTTAAATATATATAACCAGGAGATTCAGATTCTCCTCAGTTTAGGGCATTGACTGTGTGTTGGCTGGCTAAAATTTTTATAACCAGGAGACTTAGAGTCTCCTCAGTCTAGAGCACTGACTCTGTGCTGGATGGTTTAATAAATATATCTAACCAGGAGATTGAGAGTCTGTTCAGTTTAGAGCACTGACTCAGTGCTGGCTGGTTAAATGAATGTATATAACCATGACTTTTTCAGTCTGCTCGTTATACGGCACTGACCGTGGGCTAGCGGGTTAACTAAATATATATAACTAGGAGATTTGCATTCGCCCCAGTTTAGGGCTCAGAGTATGTGCTGGATGGATAAATACACATATATAACACACATGTGGGCGGCACGGTGGCACAGTGGTTAGCACTGCTGCCTCACAGCGCCAGAGGCCCGGGTTCAATTCCCGCCTCAGGCAACTGACTGTGTGGAGTTTGCACGTTCTCCCCGTGTCTGCGTGGGTTTCCTCCGGGTGCTCTGGTTTCCTCCCACAGTCCAAAGATGTGCAGGTAAGGTGAATTGGCCATGCTAAATTGTCCGTAGTGTTAGGTGTAGGGGTGTGGGTGGGTTGCGCTTCGGCGGGTCGGTGTGGACTTGTTGGGCCGAAGGGCCTGTTTCCACACTGTAATGTAATGTAATGTAATGTAATCTAATCTAATCTAATCTATAACTAGGATATTTAGATTCTCCTCAGTTTGGGGCACTTACTCTGGACTGACTGGGTAAATAAATATAAGCAGGAGATTTAGAGTCAGCTCATTTTAGGGTTCAGACGATGTGCTGGCTGGTTAAATAAACATACATAATCAGGGAATTTAGTGTCTCCTCAGTTTCGGGCACTGACTCTGTGCTGGCTGGTTAAATAAATATATATAACCAGGAGATTCAGAGTCTCCTCATTTTAAGGCACTGATTCTATGCTGGCTGATTAAATAAATATATATAACCAGGAAATTTAGATTCTGCGCATTATATGACACTGACTCTGTGCTGGTTGGTTAAATAAATATATAAAACCAAGAGATATAGATTCTGCTCATTAATGGCACTGACTCTGTGCTGTCCATTTAAATCTATATAACCAGGAGATTCATCTTCTCCTCAATTTGGGGTACTGACTCTTTGCTGGATGGTTTAATAAATATATTTAACCAGGAGATTTAGAGTCTCCTCAGTTGTTGGTCCTACCTCTGGACTGGTTGGTTCACTATCTGTGAGCAGAAGATTTTGTGTCTCCCCATTTTAGAGCACTGAATCTGTGCTGGCTGGTTAAATATATGTATAACCAGCAGATTTAGAGTCTCATCAGTTTACGTCACTGACTCTGTGCTGGCTGGTTAAATAAATATATTAATCTAGAAGATTTATGTCTCCGCAGCTAAGGGCACTGACTCTGGTTGGCTGGTTAAATAAATATATTGAACCAGGAGATGTAGAGTCTCCTTAGTGTAGGGCACTGTCTCTACGCTTGCTGGTCAAATACATATGTGCAATCAGTAGATTTAGAGTCTCCACAGTTTAGGACACTGATTCTGTGCTGCCTAGTTAAATCAATATGTATAACCAGGAGATTTAGAGTCTCCTAAGTTTAGGGTACTAAGTCTGTGCTGGCTGGTTAAATGTATATAACAAGGAGATTTACACTCTCCTCAGTTTCGAGCACTGACTCTATGCTGGCTGGTTAAATATATATAACCAGGAGTTTACACTCTCCTCAGTTTAGGGCACTGACTCTGTGCTGGCTGGTTAAATATATATAACCAGGAGATTTACACTCTCCTCAGTTTAGGGCACTGACTCTGTGCGGGCTGGTTAAATATATATATTTAGGGCACAGAGTCAATGACCTAAGCTGACGAGATTCTAAATCTCCGGGATGTATATATTTGTTTAACCAGCCAGCACAGAGTTACTACTCTAAACTGAGGAGACTCTAAATCTCTTGATTATATCTACGTATTTAACCAACCAGCCCAGAGTCAGTGCCCCAAACTGAGAAGACTCTAAATATTCTGGTTATAAATATTTTAACCAGCCACCACACAGTCAGTGCCCTAAACTGAGGAGACTATAAATCTCCTGGTTCTCAGTCAGTGCCCTCAAAGGTGGAGAATTCAAGTCTCCTGGTTATATGTGTTTATTTAACTAGCCAGCACAGAGTCTGCCTTAACTGAGTAGACTGTACATCTCCTGGTTATGTATATTTAAACAGTAAGCACAGAGGCAGTGCCCTAATCTGAGAAGACTCTAAATCTCCTGATTACGTATACTTAATTTGCCAGCCCTGAGTCGGCGCTCTTACCTAATGAGACTCTAAATATATAGTTTAGAGCTCAGACTATGTGCTGGATGGATAAAAACATATATATGACCAGGAGATTTAGAGTCTCCTCATTTCAAGGAACTGACTCTGTGCTGTCTATTTAAATATATATAACCAGGAGCTTTAGCGTCTCCTTACTTTAGGGCACTAACTCTGTGCTGTCTGTTTAAATACTTATAACTGGGAGTTTTAGAGTCTCCTCAGTTAAGGCAGTGACTCTGTGCTGACTGATTAATTGTATATAACCAGGAGATTTAGAGTCTTCAGTTCAGGGCACTGACTGTGTGTTGGCTGGCTAAAATTTTTATAACCAGGAGATTTAGAGTCTGCTCAGTTTAGAGCACTGACTCTGTGCTGGCTGGTTAAATGAATGTATATAACCATGACATTTACAGTCTTCTCATTATACGGCACTGACTGTGGGCTCGCGGGTTAACTAAATATATATAACTAGGAGATTTGCATTTGCCCCAGTTCAGGGCTCAGAGTATGTGCTGGATGGATAAATACACATATATAACCAGGATATTTAGAGTCTCCTCAGTTTGGGGCACTTACTCTGGACTGACTGGGTAAATAAATATATAACCAGGAGATGTAGAGTCAGCTCATTTTAGGGTTCAGACGATGTGCTGGCTGGTTAAATAAACAAACATAATCAGGGAATTTAGTGTCTCCTCAGTTTCGGGCACTGACTCTGTGCTGGCTGGTTAAATAAATATATATAACCAGGAAATTTAGATTCTGCACATTATACGACACTGACTCTGTGCTGGTTGGTTAAATAAATATATAAAACCAAGAGATATAGATTCTGCTCATTTTAGGGCTGTCCATTTAAATATATATAACCAGGACATTCAGTTTCTCCTCATTGTAGGGCACTGACTCTGTGCTGGCTGGTTAAATACAAAGATATAACCAGGAGATTTAGAGTCTGCTCATAATACGACACTGACTCTGTGCTGGCTGGTTAAATAAACATATATAAACAGGAAATATAGGGTCTCCTCAGTTTAGGGCACTGTCTCTGTGCTGGCTCATTAAATAAATATAACCAGGAGATTTAGAGTCTCCTTATTTTAAGGCATTGACCGTGTGGTGGGTAGGTAAAATTTTTGTTACCAGGATATTTAGAGTCTCCTCAGTTTGGGGCACTGACTCAGTGCTGAGTGCTTGAACAAATATATATAACCACGAGATTCAGAGTCCCCTCCGTTTCGGGCACTGACTGTGCTGGCTGGTTAAATAAATATATGTAACCAGGACATTTAGAGTCTGATCATTATAGGTAACTCACTCTGTGCTGTCTGTTTAAATATGTATAACCAGGAGATTTAGGGTCTCTTCAGTTTAGGACACTGACTCTGCGCTGGCTGGTTAAATAAGTATATATAACCAGGACATTCAGTGTCTGATCATTATAGGGCACTGAATCTGAGCTGTTATGGTTAAATAAATATATACACCCAGAAGATTTATGGTCTCCTCAATTTAGGGCACTACTCTGTGCTAGCTGATTAAATAAATATATTTAACCAGAACTTCTTGAGTCTGCTCATTACAGGCACTGACTCTGTGCTGGCTGGTTAAATATATATAACCAGGATACTTAGAGTCTCCTCAGTTTAGGGCACTGACTGTGTGGTGGCTTGTTAACATTATTATAACCAGGATAATTAGATTCTCCTCAGGTAAAGGGACTATCTCTGTGCTGTCAACCAGGAGATTTAGTGTCTCCTCAGTGAAGGACTCTGTGCTGTCTTTTTAAATATATATGAGCAGAAAGTTTAGAGTCTCCTCAGATTAGGGCACTGACTCTGTGCTGTCTTTTTAAATATATATTAGCAGAAAATTTAGAGTCTCTTCAGTATGGGGCACTGACTCTGTTGGCTGGTTAAATAAACAGGAGATTGAGAGTCTCCTCAGTTTTTGGCACTGACTCTGTGCTGGCTGATTAAATAAATATATATAACCAGGACTTTTTGAATCTGCTCATCATCTGGCACTGACTCTGTGCTGTCTGGTTTAATAAATATAACCAGGAGATTTAGAGTCTCCTCAGTTTAGGGCACTGACTGTGTGGTGGCAGTTTAATATTATTATAAAAGGATAATTAGATTCTACTCAATTAAGGGGACGATCTCTCTGCTGTCTGTTTAAATATATATATAACCTGGAGTTTTAGAGTCTCCTCAGTGAAGGGCAGTGACTCTGTGCTGTCTGGTTAAATATATGTAAGCAGAAAATTTAGAGTGTCCGCTGTTTAGGGTACAGACTGTGGGCTAGTGTGTTAAATAAATATATATAACTAGGAGATTTACAGTCTCCCCAGTTTAGGGCTGTGACTATGTGCTTGATGGATAAATACATATATATAAAACCAGGATATTTATAATCTCATTTTAGAGCACTGACTCTGTCCTGACTGTTTAAATATATATGAAAGAAGAAAATTTAGTAACCTTAGTTTAGTGCACTGACTGTGGGCTGGGGGATTAAATAAATATGTACAACTAGGAGATTTAGAGTCTTCTCAGTTTAGGGTTCAGATTTTATTCTATAATACAGGAGGAAGCAGAGACGCTGCTACAGCTCCTTTATTTTCTATAATACAGGATGAAGAATTGATGCTGCTCCAGCTCCTTTATTTTCTATAATACAGGAGGAAGCAGTGATGCTGCTCCAGCTCCTTTATTTTCTATAATACAGGAGAAAGCAGAGACAATGCTCCAGCTCCTTTATTTTCAATAATACAGGGGGAAGCAGAGACACTGCTCCAGCTCCTTTATTTTCTATAATACAGGAGGAAGCAGAGACACTGCTCCAGCTCCTTTATTTTCTATAATACAGGAGGAAGCAGAGACGCTGCTCCAGCTCCTTTATTTTCTATAATACAGGAGGAAGCAGTGACGCTGCTCCAGCTCCTTTATTTTCTATAATACAGGAGGAAGAAGTGACGCTGCTCCAGCTCCTTTATTTTCTATAATACAGGAGGAAGCAGAGACGCTGCTCCAGCTCCTTTATTTTCTATAATACAGGAGGAAGCAGTGACGCTGCTCCAGCTCCTATCATTTCTATAATTCAGGGGGAAGCAGTGACGCTGCTCCAGCTCCTTTATTTTCTATAATACAGGAGAAAGCAGTGACGCTGCTCCAGCTCCTTTATTTTCTATAATACAGAAGGAAGCAGAGACGCTGCTCCAGCTCCTTTATTTTCTATAATACAGGAGGAAGCAGTGACGCGCTCCAGCTCCTTTATTTTCTATAATACAGGAGGAAGCAGTGACGCTGCTCCAGCTCCTTTATTTTCTATAATGCAGGAGGAAGCAGTGACGCGCTCCAGCTCCTTTATTTTCTATAATACAGGAGGAAGCAGTGACGCTGCTCCAGCTCCATTATTTTCTATAATACAGGAGGAAGCAGTGACGCTGCTCCAGCTCCTTTATTTTCTATAATACAGGAGGAAGCAGTGACGCTGCTCCATCTCCTTTATTTTCTATAATACAGGAGGAAGCAGTGACGCTGCTCCAGCTCCTTTATTTTCTATAATACAGGAGGAAGCAGTGACGCTGCTCCATCTCCTTTATTTTCTATAATACAGGAGGAAGCAGTGACGCTGCTAAAGCTCCTTTATTTTCTATAATGCAGGAGGAAGCAGAGAAACTGCTGAAGTTCCTTTATTTTCTATAATACAGGAGGAAGCAGTGACGCTGCTCCAGCTCCTTTATTTTCTATAATACAGGATGAAGAGGAGACGCTGCTCCAGCTCCTTTATTTTCTATAATACAAGAGGAAGCAGTGACGCTGCTCCAGCTCCTTTATTTTCTATAATGCAGGAGGAAGCAGAGAAACTGCTCCAGTTCCTTTATTTTCTATAATACAGGAGGAAGCAGTGACGCTGCTCCAGCTCCTTTGTTTTCTATAATACAGGAGGAAGCAGTGACGCTGCTCCAGCTCCTTTATTATCTACAATACATGGGGGAAGCAGTGACGCTGCTCCAGCTCCTTTATTTTCTATAATACAGGAGGAAGCAGTGACGCTGCTCCAGCTCCTTTATTTTCTATAATGCAGGAGGAAGCAGAGAAACTGCTCCAGTTCCTTTATTTTCTAAAATACAGGAGGAAGCAGTGACGCTGCTCCAGCTCCTTTATTTTCTATAATACAGGAGGAAGCAGTGACGCTGCTCCAGCTCCTTTATTTTCTATAATGCAGGAGGAAGCAGAGAAACTGCTCCAGTTCCTTTATTTTCTAAAATACAGGAGGAAGCAGAGACGCTGCTCCAGCTCCTTTATTATCTACAATACATGGGGGAAGCAGTGACGCTGCTCCAGCTCCTTTATTTTCTATAATACAGGAGGAAGCAGTGACGCTGCTCCAGCTCCTTTATTTTCTATAATGCAGGAGGAAGCAGAGAAACTGCTCCAGTTCCTTTATTTTCTAAAATACAGGAGGAAGCAGAGACGCTGCTCCAGCTCCTTTATTTTCTATAATACAGGAGGAAGCAGTGACGCTGCTCCAGCTCCTTTATTTTCTATAATACAGGAGGAAGCAGTGATGCTGCTCCAGCTCCTTTATTTTCTATAATACAGGAGAAAGCAGAGACAATGCTCCAGCTCCTTTATTTTCTATAATACAGGGGGAAGCAGAGACACTGCTCCAGCTCCTTTATTTTCTATAATACAGGAGGAAGCAGAGACACTGCTCCAGCTCCTTTATTTTCTATAATACAGGAGGAAGCAGAGACGCTGCTCCAGCTCCTTTATTTTCTATAATACAGGAGGAAGCAGTGACGCTGCTCCAGCTCCTTTATTTTCTATAATACAGGAGGAAGAAGTGACGCTGCTCCAGCTCCTTTATTTTCTATAATACAGGAGGAAGCAGAGACGCTGCTCCAGCTCCTTTATTTTCCATAATACAGGAGGAAGCAGTGACGCTGCTCCAGCTCCTATCATTTCTATAATACAGGGGGAAGCAGTGACGCTGCTCCAGCTCCTTTATTTTCTATAATACAGGAGGAAGCAGTGACGCTGCTCCAGCTCCTTTATTTTCTATAATACAGAAGGAAGCAGAGACGCTGCTCCAGCTCCTTTATTTTCTATAATACAGGAGGAAGCAGTGACGCGCTCCAGCTCCTTTATTTTCTATAATACAGGAGGAAGCAGTGACGCTGCTCCAGCTCCTTTATTTTCTATAATGCAGGAGGAAGCAGTGACGCGCTCCAGCTCCTTTATTTTCTATAATACAGGAGGAAGCAGTGACGCTGCTCCAGCTCCATTATTTTCTATAATACAGGAGGAAGCAGTGACGCTGCTCCAGCTCCTTTATTTTCTATAATACAGGAGGAAGCAGTGACGCTGCTCCATCTCCTTTATTTTCTATAATACAGGAGGAAGCAGTGACGCTGCTCCAGCTCCTTTATTTTCTATAATACAGGAGGAAGCAGTGACGCTGCTCCATCTCCTTTATTTTCTATAATACAGGAGGAAGCAGTGACGCTGCTAAAGCTCCTTTATTTTCTATAATGCAGGAGGAAGCAGAGAAACTGCTGAAGTTCCTTTATTTTCTATAATACAGGAGGAAGCAGTGACGCTGCTCCAGCTCCTTTATTTTCTATAATACAGGATGAAGAGGAGACGCTGCTCCAGCTCCTTTATTTTCTATAATACAAGAGGAAGCAGTGACGCTGCTCCAGCTCCTTTATTTTCTATAATGCAGGAGGAAGCAGAGAAACTGCTCCAGTTCCTTTATTTTCTATAATACAGGAGGAAGCAGTGACGCTGCTCCAGCTCCTTTTTTTTCTATAATACAGGAGGAAGCAGTGACGCTGCTCCAGCTCCTTTATTATCTACAATACATGGGGGAAGCAGTGACGCTGCTCCAGCTCCTTTATTTTCTATAATACAGGAGGAAGCAGTGACGCTGCTCCAGCTCCTTTATTTTCTATAATGCAGGAGGAAGCAGAGAAACTGCTCCAGTTCCTTTATTTTCTAAAATACAGGAGGAAGCAGAGACGCTGCTCCAGCTCCTTTATTTTCTATAATACAGGAGGAAGCAGAGACGATGCTCCAGCTCCTTTATTTTCTATAATACAGGAGGAAGCAGAGACGCTGCTCCAGCTCCTTTATTTTCTATAATACAGGAGGAAGTAGAGACGCTGCTCCAGCTCCTTTATTTTCTATAATACAGGAGGAAGCAGAAACGCCGCTCCAGGCCCTTTATTTTCTATAATACAGGAGAAAGCAGAGACAATGCTCCAGCTCCTTTATTTTCTATAATACAGGGGGAAGCAGAGACACTGCTCCAGCTCCTTTATTTTCTATAATACAGGAGGAAGCAGAGACGCTGCTCCAGCTGCTTTATTTTCTATAATACAGGAGAAAGCAGAGACGCTGCTCCAGCTCCTTTATTTTCTATAATACAGGAGGAAGCAGAGACGCTGCTCCAGCTTCTTTATTTTCTATAATACAGGGGGAAGCAGAGACGCTGCTGCAGCTCATTTATTTTCTATAATACAGGAGGAAGCAGTGACGCTACTCCAGCTCCTTTATTTTCTATAATACAGGAGGAAGCAGTGACGCTGCTCCAGCTCCTTTATTTTCTACAATGCAGGAGTAAGCAGAGAAACTGTTCCAGTTCCTTTATTTTCTATAATACAGGAGGAAGCAGTGACGCTGCTAAAGCTCCTTTATTTTCTATAATACAGGGGGAAGCAGTGACGCTGCTCCAGCTCCTTTATTTTCTATAATACAGGAGGAAGCAGTGACGCTGCACCAGCTCCTTTATTTTCTATAATACAGGAGGAAGCAGTGACGCTGCTCCAGCTCCTTTATTTTCTATAATACAGGAGAAAGCAGTGACGCTGCTCCAGCTCCTTTATTTTCTAGAATACAGGAGGAAGCAGAGACGCTGCTGCAGCTCCTTTATTTTCTATAATACAGGAGGAAGCAGAGACGCTGCTAAAGCTCCTTTATTTTCTATAATACAGGGGGAAGCAGTGACGCTGCTCCAGCTCCTTTATTTTCTACAATACAGGAGGAAGCAGTGACGCTGCTCCAGCTCCTTTATTTTCCATAAGACAGGAGGAAGCAGTGACACTGCTCCAGCTCCTTTATTTTCTATAATACAGGAGGAAGCAGAGACGCTGCTGCACCTCCTTTATTTTCTATAATACAGGGGGAAGCAGTGACGCTGCTCCAGCTCCTTTATTTTCTATAATACAGGAGGAAGCAGTGACGCTGCTCCAGCTCCTTCATTTTCTACAATACAGGAGGAAGCAGAGACGCTGCTCCAGCTCCTTTATTTTCTATAATACAGGAGGAAGCAGTGACGCTGCTCCAGCTCCTTTATTTTCTATAATACAGGAGGAAGCAGTGACGCTGCTCCAGCTCCTTTATTTTCTATAATGCAGGAGGAAGCAGAGAAACTGTTCCAGTTCCTTTATTTTCTATAATACAGGAGGAAGCAGTGACGCTGCTCCAGTTCCTTTATTTTCTATAATACAGGAGGAAGCAGTGACGCTGCTCCAGCTCCTTTATTTTCTATAATGCAGGAGGAAGCAGAGAAACTGCTCCAGTTCCTTTATTTTCTATAATACAGGAGGAAGCAGTGACGCTGCTCCAGCTCCTTTATTTTCTATAATACAGGAGGAAGCAGTGACGCTGCTCCAGCTCCTTTATTTTCTATAATGCAGGAGGAAGCAGAGAAACTGCTCCAGTTCCTTTATTTTCTATAATACAGGAGGAAGCAGTGACGCTGCTAAAGCTCCTTTATTTTCTATAATACAGGAGGAAGCAGTGACGCTGCTCCAGTTCCTTTATTTTCCATAAGACAGGAGGAAGCAGTGACGCTGCTCCAGCTCCTTTATTTTCTGTAATACAGGAGGAAGCAGTGACGCTGCTCCAGCTCCTTTATTTTCTATAATACAGGAGAAAGCAGTGACGCTGCTCCAGCTCCTTTATTTTCTATAATACAGGAGGAAGCAGCGACGCTGCTCCAGCTCCTTTATTTTCTATAATACAGGAGGAAGCAGTGACGCTGCTCCAGCTCCTTTATTTTCTATAATACAGGAGGAAGCAGAGACGCTGCTGCAGCTCCTTTATTTTCTATAATACAGGAGGAAGCAGAGACGCTGCTAAAGCTCCTTTATTTTCTATAATACAGGAGGAAGCAGTGACGCTGCTCCAGCTCCTTTATTTTCTATAATACAGGAGGAAGCAGTGACGCTGCTCCAGCTCCTTTATTTTCCATAAGACAGGAGGAAGCAGTGACGCTGCTCCAGCTCCTTTATTTTCTACAATACAGGAGGAAGCAGAGACGCTGCTGCAGCTCATTTATTTTCTATAATACAGGAGGAAGCAGAGACGCTGCTGCAGCTCCTTTATTTTCGATAATACAGGAGGAAGCAGTGACGCTGCTCCAGCTCCTTTATTTTCTATAATACAGGAGGAAGCAGTGACGCTGCTCCAGCTCCTTTATTTTCTACAATACAGGAGGAAGCAGAGACGCTGCTCCAGCTCCTTTATTTTCTATAATACAGGAGGAAGCAGTGACGCTCTCCAGCTCCTTTATTTTCTATAATACAGGAGGAAGCAGTGACGCTGCTCCAGCTCCTTTATTTTCTATAATACAGGAGGAAGCAGTGACGCTCTCCAGCTCCTTTATTTTCTATAATACAGGAGAAAGCAGTGACGCTGCTCCAGCTCCTTTATTTACTATAATACAGGAGGAAGCAGTAACGCTGCTCCAGCTCCTTTATTTTCTCTAATACAGGAGGAAGCAGAGACGCTGCTGCAGCTCCTTTATTTTCTATAATGCAGGAGGAAGCAGAGACGCTGCTAAAGCTCCTTTATTTTCTATAATACAGGAGAAAGCAGTGACGCTGCTCCAGCTCCTTTATTTTCTATAATACAGGAGGAAGCAGAGACGCTGCTAAAGCTCCTTTATTTTCTATAATACAGGGGGAAGCAGTGACGCTGCTCCAGCTCCTTTATTTTCTATAATACAGGAGGAAGCAGTGACGCTGCTCCAGCTCCTTTATTTTCTATAATACAGGAGGAAGCAGTGACGCTGCTCCAGTTCCTTTATTTTCCATAAGACAGGAGGAAGCAGTGACGCTGCACCAGCTCCTTTATTTTCTATAATACAGGAGGACTCAGAGACGCTGCTGCAGCTCAGTTATTTTCTATAATACAGGAGGAAGCAGAGACGCTGCTGCACCTCCTTTATTTTCTATAATACAGGGGGAAGCAGTGACGCTGCTCCAGCTCCTTTATTTTCTATAATACAGGAGGAAGCAGTGACGCTGCTCCAGCTCCTTCATTTTCTACAATACAGGAGGAAGCAGAGACGCTGCTCCAGCTCCTTTATTTTCTATAATACAGGAGGAAGCAGTGACGCTACTCCAGCTCCTTTATTTTCTATAATACAGGAGGAAGCAGTGACGCTGCTCCAGCTCCTTTATTTTCTATAATGCAGGAGGAAGCAGAGAAACTGTTCCAGTTCCTTTATTTTCTATAATACAGGAGGAAGCAGGGACGCTGCTCCAGTTCCTTTATTTTCTATAATACAGGAGGAAGCAGAGAAACTGCTCCAGTTCCTTTATTTTCTATAATACAGGAGGAAGCAGTGACGCTGCTCCAGCTCCTTTATTTTCTATAGCACAGGAGGAAGCAGTGACGCTGCTCCAGCTCCTTTATTTTCTATAATACAGGAGGAAGCAGAGAAACTGCTCCAGTTCCTTTATTTTCTATAATACAGGAGGAAGCAGTGACGCTGCTAAAGCTCCTTTATTTTCTATAATACAGGGGGAAGCAGTGACGCTGCTCCAGCTCCTTTATTTTCTATAATACAGGAGGAAGCAGTGACGCTGCTCCAGTTCCTTTATTTTCCATAAGACAGGAGGAAGCAGTGACGCTGCTCCAGCTCCTTTATTTTCTATAATACAGGAGGAAGCAGTGACGCTGCTCCAGCTCCTTTATTTTCTATAATACAGGAGAAAGCAGTGACGCTGCTCCAGCTCCTTTATTTTCTATAATACAGGAGGAAGCAGTGACGCTGCTCCAGCTCCTTTATTTTCTATAATACAGGAGAAAGCAGTGACGCTGCTCCAGCTCCTTTATTTTCTATAATACAGGAGAAAGCAGAGACAATGCTCCAGCTCCATTATTTTCTATAATACAGGGGGAAGCAGAGACACTGCTCCAGCTCCTTTATTTTCTATAATACAGGAGGAAGCAGAGACAATGCTCCAGCTCCTTTATTTTCTATAATACAGGGGGAAGCAGAGACACTGCTCCAGCTCCTTTATTTTCTATAATACAGGAGGAAGCAGAGACGCTGCTCCAGCTCCTTTATTTTCTATAATACAGGAGGAAGCAGAGACGATGCTCCAGCTCCTTTATTTTCTATAATACAGGAGGAAGCAGAGACGCTGCTCCAGCTCCTTTATTTTCTATAATACAGGAGGAAGTAGAGACGCTGCTCCAGCTCCTTTATTTTCTATAATACAGGAGGAAGCAGAAACGCCGCTCCAGGCCCTTTATTTTCTATAATACAGGAGAAAGCAGAGACGCTGCTCCAGCTGCTTTATTTTCTATAATACAGGAGAAAGCAGAGACGCTGCTCCAGCTCCTTTATTTTCTATAATACAGGAGGAAGCAGAGACGCTGCTCCAGCTCCTTTATTTTCTATAATACAGGAGGAAGCAGAGACGCTGCTCCAGCTCCTTTATTTTCTATAATACAGGGGGAAGCAGAGACACTGCTCCAGCTCCTTTATTTTCTATAATACAGGAGGAAGCAGAGACGCTGCTCCAGCTCCTTTATTTTCTATAATACAGGGGGAAGCAGAGACACTGCTCCAGCTCCTTTATTTTCTATAATACAGGAGGAAGCAGAGACGCTGCTCCAGCTGCTTTATTTTCTATAATACAGGAGAAAGCAGAGACGCTGCTCCAGCTCCTTTATTTTCTATAATACAGGAGGAAGCAGAGACGCTGCTCCAGCTCCTTTATTTTCTATAATACAGGGGGAAGCAGAGACGCTGCTGCAGCTCATTTATTTTCTATAATACAGGAGGAAGCAGTGACGCTACTCCAGCTCCTTTATTTTCTATAATACAGGAGGAAGCAGTGACGCTGCTCCAGCTCCTTTATTTTCTACAATGCAGGAGTAAGCAGAGAAACTGCTCCAGTTCCTTTATTTTCTATAATACAGGAGGAAGCAGTGACGCTGCTAAAGCTCCTTTATTTTCTATAATACAGGGGGAAGCAGTGACGCTGCTCCAGCTCCTTTATTTTCTATAATACAGGAGGAAGCAGTGACGCTGCTCCAGTTCCTTTATTTTCCATAAGACAGGAGGAAGCAGTGACGCTGCACCAGCTCCTTTATTTTCTATAATACAGGAGGAAGCAGTGACGCTGCTCCAGCTCCATTATTTTCTATAATACAGGAGAAAGCAGTGACGCTGCTCCAGCTCCTTTATTTTCTAGAATACAGGAGGAAGCAGAGACGCTGCTGCAGCTCCTTTATTTTCTATAATACAGGAGGAAGCAGAGACGCTGCTAAAGCTCCTTTATTTTCTATAATACAGGGGGAAGCAGTGACGCTGCTCCAGCTCCTTTATTTTCTATAATACAGGAGGAAGCAGTGACGCTGCTCCAGCTCCTTTATTTTCCATAAGACAGGAGGAAGCAGTGACACTGCTCCAGCTCCTTTATTTTCTATAATACAGGAGGAAGCAGAGACGCTGCTGCACCTCCTTTATTTTCTATAATACAGGGGGAAGCAGTGACGCTGCTCCAGCTCCTTTATTTTCTATAATACAGGAGGAAGCAGTGACGCTGCTCCAGCTCCTTCATTTTCTACAATACAGGAGGAAGCAGAGACGCTGCTCCAGCTGCTTTATTTTCTATAATACAGGAGGAAGCAGTGACGCTGCTCCAGCTCCTTTATTTTCTATAATACAGGAGGAAGCAGTGACGCTGCTCCAGCTCCTTTATTTTCTATAATGCAGGAGGAAGCAGAGAAACTGTTCCAGTTCCTTTATTTTCTATAATACAGGAGGAAGCAGTGACGCTGCTCCAGTTCCTTTATTTTCTATAATACAGGAGGAAGCAGTGACGCTGCTCCAGCTCCTTTATTTTCTATAATGCAGGAGGAAGCAGAGAAACTGCTCCAGTTCCTTTATTTTCTATAATACAGGAGGAAGCAGTGACGCTGCTCCAGCTCCTTTATTTTCTATAATACAGGAGGAAGCAGTGACGCTGCTCAAGCTCCTTTATTTTCTATAATGCAGGAGGAAGCAGAGAAACTGCTCCAGTTCCTTTATTTTCTATAATACAGGAGGAAGCAGTGACGCTGCTAAAGCTCCTTTATTTTCTATAATACAGGAGGAAGCAGTGACGCTGCTCCAGTTCCTTTATTTTCTATAATACAGGAGGAAGCAGTGACGCTGCTAAAGCTCCTTTATTTTCTATAATACAGGGGGAAGCAGTGACGCTGCTCCAGCTCCTTTATTTTCTATAATACAGGAGGAAGCAGTGACGCTGCTCCAGTTCCTTTATTTTCCATAAGACAGGAGGAAGCAGTGACGCTGCTCCAGCTCCTTTATTTTCTATAATACAGGAGGAAGCAGTGACGCTGCTCCAGCTCCTTTATTTTCTATAATACAGGAGAAAGCAGTGACGCTGCTCCAGCTCCTTTATTTTCTATAATACAGGAGGAAGCAGTGACGCTGCTCCAGCTCCTTTATTTTCTATAATACAGGAGAAAGCAGTGACGCTGCTCCAGCTCCTTTATTTTCTATAATACAGGAGAAAGCAGAGACAATGCTCCAGCTCCATTATTTTCTATAATACAGGGGGAAGCAGAGACACTGCTCCAGCTCCTTTATTTTCTATAATACAGGAGGAAGCAGAGACAATGCTCCAGCTCCTTTATTTTCTATAATACAGGGGGAAGCAGAGACACTGCTCCAGCTCCTTTATTTTCTATAATACAGGAGGAAGCAGAGACGCTGCTCCAGCTCCTTTATTTTCTATAATACAGGAGGAAGCAGAGACGATGCTCCAGCTCCTTTATTTTCTATAATACAGGAGGAAGCAGAGACGCTGCTCCAGCTCCTTTATTTTCTATAATACAGGAGGAAGTAGAGACGCTGCTCCAGCTCCTTTATTTTCTATAATACAGGAGGAAGCAGAAACGCCGCTCCAGGCCCTTTATTTTCTATAATACAGGAGAAAGCAGAGACAATGCTCCAGCTCCTTTATTTTCTATAATACAGGGGGAAGCAGAGACACTGCTCCAGCTCCTTTATTTTCTATAATACAGGAGGAAGCAGAGACGCTGCTCCAGCTGCTTTATTTTCTATAATACAGGAGAAAGCAGAGACGCTGCTCCAGCTCCTTTATTTTCTATAATACAGGAGGAAGCAGAGACGCTGCTCCAGCTCCTTTATTTTCTATAATACAGGGGGAAGCAGAGACGCTGCTGCAGCTCATTTATTTTCTATAATACAGGAGGAAGCAGTGACGCTACTCCAGCTCCTTTATTTTCTATAATACAGGAGGAAGCAGTGACGCTGCTCCAGCTCCTTTATTTTCTACAATGCAGGAGTAAGCAGAGAAACTGCTCCAGTTCCTTTATTTTCTATAATACAGGAGGAAGCAGTGACGCTGCTAAAGCTCCTTTATTTTCTATAATACAGGGGGAAGCAGTGACGCTGCTCCAGCTCCTTTATTTTCTATAATACAGGAGGAAGCAGTGACGCTGCTCCAGTTCCTTTATTTTCCATAAGACAGGAGGAAGCAGTGACGCTGCACCAGCTCCTTTATTTTCTATAATACAGGAGGAAGCAGTGACGCTGCTCCAGCTCCATTATTTTCTATAATACAGGAGAAAGCAGTGACGCTGCTCCAGCTCCTTTATTTTCTAGAATACAGGAGGAAGCAGAGACGCTGCTGCAGCTCCTTTATTTTCTATAATACAGGAGGAAGCAGAGACGCTGCTAAAGCTCCTTTATTTTCTATAATACAGGGGGAAGCAGTGACGCTGCTCCAGCTCCTTTATTTTCTATAATACAGGAGGAAGCAGTGACGCTGCTCCAGCTCCTTTATTTTCCATAAGACAGGAGGAAGCAGTGACACTGCTCCAGCTCCTTTATTTTCTATAATACAGGAGGAAGCAGAGACGCTGCTGCACCTCCTTTATTTTCTATAATACAGGGGGAAGCAGTGACGCTGCTCCAGCTCCTTTATTTTCTATAATACAGGAGGAAGCAGTGACGCTGCTCCAGCTCCTTCATTTTCTACAATACAGGAGGAAGCAGAGACGCGGCTCCAGCTGCTTTATTTTCTATAATACAGGAGGAAGCAGTGACGCTGCTCCAGCTCCTTTATTTTCTATAATACAGGAGGAAGCAGTGACGCTGCTCCAGCTCCTTTATTTTCTATAATGCAGGAGGAAGCAGAGAAACTGTTCCAGTTCCTTTATTTTCTATAATACAGGAGGAAGCAGTGACGCTGCTCCAGTTCCTTTATTTTCTATAATACAGGAGGAAGCAGTGACGCTGCTCCAGCTCCTTTATTTTCTATAATGCAGGAGGAAGCAGAGAAACTGCTCCAGTTCCTTTATTTTCTATAATACAGGAGGAAGCAGTGACGCTGCTCCAGCTCCTTTATTTTCTATAATACAGGAGGAAGCAGTGACGCTGCTCAAGCTCCTTTATTTTCTATAATGCAGGAGGAAGCAGAGAAACTGCTCCAGTTCCTTTATTTTCTATAATACAGGAGGAAGCAGTGACGCTGCTAAAGCTCCTTTATTTTCTATAATACAGGAGGAAGCAGTGACGCTGCTCCAGTTCCTTTATTTTCCATAAGACAGGAGGAAGCAGTGACGCTGCTCCAGCTCCTTTATTTTCTGTAATACAGGAGGAAGCAGTGACGCTGCTCCAGCTCCTTTATTTTCTATAATACAGGAGAAAGCAGTGACGCTGCTCCAGCTCCATTATTTTCTATAATACAGGAGGAAGCAGCGACGCTGCTCCAGCTCCTTTATTTTCTATAATACAGGAGGAAGCAGTGACGCTGCTCCAGCTCCTTTATTTTCTGTAATACAGGAGGAAGCAGAGACGCTGCTGCAGCTCCTTTATTTTCTATAATACAGGAGGAAGCAGAGACGCTGCTAAAGCTCCTTTATTTTCTATAATACAGGAGGAAGCAGTGACGCTGCTCCAGCTCCTTTATTTTCTATAATACAGGAGGAAGCAGTGACGCTGCTCCAGCTCCTTTGTTTTCCATAAGACCGGAGGAAGCAGTGACGCTGCTCCAGCTCCTTTATTTTCTACAATACAGGAGGAAGCAGAGACGCTGCTGCAGCTCATTTATTTTCTATAATACAGGAGGAAGCAGAGACGCTGCTGCAGCTCCTTTATTTTCGATAATACAGGAGGAAGCAGTGACGCTGCTCCAGCTCCTTTATTTTCTATAATACAGGAGGAAGCAGTGACGCTGCTCCAGCTCCTTTATTTTCTACAATACAGGAGGAAGCATAGACGCTGCTCCAGCTCCTTTATTTTCTATAATACAGGAGGAAGCAGTGACGCTCTCCAGCTCCTTTATTTTCTATAATACAGGAGGAAGCAGTGACGCTGCTCCAGCTCCTTTATTTTCTATAATACAGGAGGAAGCAGTGACGCTCTCCAGCTCCTTTATTTTCTATAATACAGGAGGAAGCAGTGACGCTGCTCAAGCTCCTTTATTTTCTATAATACAGGAGGAAGCAGTGACGCTGCTCCAGCTCCTTTATTTTCTACAATACAGGAGGAAGCAGAGACGCTGCTCCAGCTCCTTTATTTTCTATAATACAGGAGGAAGCAGTGACGCTCTCCAGCTCCTTTATTTTCTATAATACAGGAGGAAGCAGTGACGCTGCTCCAGCTCCTTTATTTTCTATAATGCAGGAGGAAGCAGAGAAACTGTTCCAGTTCCTTTATTTTCTATAATACAGGAGGAAGCAGAGAAAGTGCTCCAGTTCCTTTATTTTCTATAATACGGGAGGAAGCAGTGACGCTGCTCCAGCTCCTTTATTTTCTATAATACAGGAGGAATCAGAGACGCTGCTCCAGCTCCTTTATTTTCTATAATACAGGAGGAAGCAGTGACGCTGCTCCAGCTCCTTTATATTCAACAATACAGGAGGAAGCAGAGACGCTGCTCCAGCTCCTTTATTTTGTATAATACAGGAGGAAGCAGAGACGCTGCTCCAGCTCCTTTATTTTCTATGATACAGGAGGAAGCAGTGACACTGCTCCAGCTCCTTTATTTTCTATAATGCAGGAGGAAGCAGAGAAACTGCTCCAGTTCCTTTATTTTCTATAATACAGGAGGAAGCAGTGACGCTGCTCCAGCTCCTTTATTTTCTATAATACAGGAGGAAGCAGTGACGCTGCTCCAGCTCGTTTATTTTCTATAATACAGGAGGAAGCAGAGACGCTGCTGCAGCTCCTTTATTTTCTATAATGCAGGAGGAAGCAGAGACGCTGCTCCAGCTCCTTTATTTTCTATAATACAGGAGGAAGCACAGACGCTGCTCCAGCTCCTTTATTTTCTATGATACAGGAGGAAGCAGTGACGCTGCTCCAGCTCCTTTATTTTCTATAATTCAGGAGGAAGCAGAGAAACTGCTCCAGTTCCTTTATTTTCTATAATACAGGAGGAAGCAGTGACGCTGCTCCAGCTCCTTTATTTTCTATAATACAGGAGGAAGCAGAGACGCTGCTCCAGCTCGTTTATTTTCTATAATACAGGAGGAAGCAGAGACGCTGCTCCAGCTCCTTTATTTTCTATAATACAGGAGGAAGCAGAGACGCTGCTCCAGCTCCTTTATTTTCTATAATACAGGAGGAAGCAGAGACGCTGCTCCAGCTCCTTTATTTTCTATAATACAGGAGGAAGCAGTGACGCTGCTCCAGCTCCTTTATTTTCTATAATGCAGGAGGAAGCAGAGAAACTGCTCCAGCTCCTTTATTTTCTATAATGCAGGAGGAAGCAGTGACGCTGCTCCAGCTCCTTTATTTTCTATAATGCAGGAGGAAGCAGAGAAACTGCTCCAGTTCCTTTAATTTCTATAATACAGGAGGAAGCAGTGACGCTGCTCCAGCTCCTTTATTTTCTATAATACAGGAGGAAGCAGAGACGCTGCTCCAGCTCCTTTATTTTATAAAATACAGGAGGGAGCAGAGATGCTGCTCCAGCTCCTTTATTATCTATAATACAGGAGGAAGCAGAGATGCTGCTCCAGCTCCTTTATTTTCTATAATACAGGAGGAAGCAGAGACGCTGCTCCAGCTCCCTTATTTTCTATAATACAGGAGGAAGCAGTGACGCTGCTCCAGCTCCTTTATTTTCTATAATACAGGAGGAAGCAGTGACGCTGCTCCAGCTCCTTTATTTTCTATAATGCAGGAGGAAACAGAGAAACTGCTCCAGGTCCTTTATTTTCTATAATACAGGAGGAAGCAGTGACGCTGCTCCAGCTCCTTTATTTTCTATAATACAGGAGGAAGCAGAGACGCTGCTCCAGCTCCTTTATTTTATAAAATACAGGAGGGAGCAGAGATGCTGCTCCAGCTCCTTTATTATCTATAATACAGGAGGAAGCAGAGATGCTGCTCCAGCTCCTTTATTTTCTATAATACAGAAGGAAGCAGTGACGCTGCTCCAGCTCCGTTATTTTCTATAATACAGGAGGAAGCAGTGACGCTGCTCCAGCTCCTTTATTTTCTATAATACAGGAGGAAGCAGTGACGCTGCTCCAGCTCCTTTATTTTCTATAATGCAGGAGGAAGCAGAGAAACTGCTCCAGTTCCTTTAATTTCTATAATACAGGAGGAAGCAGTGACGCTGCTCCAGCTCCTTTATTTTCTATAATACAGGAGGAAGCAGAGACGCTGCTCCAGCTCCTTTATTTTCTAAAATACAGGAGGGAGCAGAGATGCTGCTCCAGCTCCTTTATTATCTATAATACAGGAGGAAGCAGAGATGCTGCTCCAGCTCCTTTATTTTCTATAATACAGGAGGAAGCAGAGACGCTGCTCCAGCTCCCTTATTTTCTATAATACAGGAGGAAACAGAGAAACTGCTCCAGCTCCTTTATTTTCTATAATACAGGAGGAAGCAGAGAAACTGCTCCAGTTCCTTTATTTTCTATAATACAGAAGGAAGCAGTGACGCTGCTCCAGCTCCGTTATTTTCTATAATACAGGAGGAAGCAGTGACGCTGCTCCAGCTCCTTTATTTTCTATAATACAGGAGGAAGCAGTGACGCTGCTCCAGCTCCTTTATTTTCTATAATGCAGGAGGAAGCAGAGAAACTGCTCCAGATCCTTTATTTTCTATAATACAGGAGGAAGCAGTGACGCTGCTCCAGCTCCTTTATTTTCTATAATGCAGGAGGAAGCAGAGAAACTGCTCCAGTTCTTTTTTTTTCTATAATACAGGAGGAAGCAGTGACGCTGCTCCAGCTCCTTTATTTTCTATAATACAGGAGGAAGCAGAGAAACTCCTCCAGTTCCTTTATTTTCTATAATACAGGGGGAAGCAGAGACGCTGCTCCAGCTCCTTTATTTTCTATAATACAGGAGGAAGCAGAGACGCTGCTCCAGCTTGTTTATTTTCTATAATACAGGAGGAAGCAGAGACGCTGCTCCAGCTCCTTTATTTTCTATAATACAGGAGGAAGCAGAGACGCTGCTCCAGCTCCTTTATTTTCTATAATACAGGAGGAAGTAGTGACGCTGCTCCAGCTCCTTTATTTTCTATAATACAGGAGGAAGCAGTGACGCTGCTCCAGCTCCTTTATTTTCTATAATGCAGGAGGAAGCAGAGAAACTGCTCCAGTTACTTTATTTTCTATAATACAGGAGGGAGCAGTGACGCTGCTCCAGCTCCTTTATTTTCTATAATACAGGAGGAAGCAGTGACGCTGCTCCAGCTCCTTTATTTTCTATAATGCAGGAGGAAGCAGAGAAACTGCTCCAGGTCCTTTAATTTCTAAAAGACAGGAGGAAGCAGTGACGCTGCTCCAGCTCCTTTATTTTCGATAATACAGGAGGAAGCAGAGACGCTGCTCCAGCTCGTTTATTTTCTATAATACAGGAGGAAGCAGAGACGCTGCTCCAGCTCCTTTATTTTCTAAAATACAGGAGGAAGCAGAGACGCTGCTCCAGATCCTTTATTTTCTATAATACAGGAGGAAGCAGTGACGCTGCTCCAGCTCCTTTATTTTCTATAATACAGGAGGAAGCAGAGAAACTGCTCCAGTTCCTTTATTTTCTATAATACAGGGGGAAGCAGAGACGCTGCTCCAGCTCCTTTATTTTCTATAAAACATGAGGAAGCAGTGACGCTGCTCCAGCTCCTTTATTTTCTATAATACAGGAGGAAGCAGTGACGCTGCTCCAGCTCCTTTATTTTCTATAATACAGGAGGAAGCAGTGACGCTGCTCCAGCTCCGTTATTTTCTATAATACAGGAGGAAGCAGTGACGCTGCTCCAGCTCCTTTATTTTCTATAATACAGGAGGAAGCAGTGACGCTGTTCCAGCTCCTTTATTTTCTATAATACAGGAGGAAGCAGTGACGCTGCTCCAGCTCGTTTATTTTCTATAATACAGTAGATAGCAGTGACGCTGCTCCAGCTCCTTTATTTTTTATAATACAGGAGGAAGCAGTTTCGCTGCTCCAGCTCCTTTATTTTCTGTAATACAGGAGGAAGCAGTGACGCTGCTCCAGCTCCTTTATTTTCTATAATACAGGAGGAAGCAGTGACGCTGCTCCAGCTCCTTTATTTTCTATAATACAGGAGGAAACAGAGACGCTGCTCCAGCTCCTTTATTTTCTATAATACAGGAGAAAGCAGAGACACTGCTCCAGCTCCTTTATTTTCTATAATACAGGAGCAAGCAGAGACACTGCTCCAGCTCCATTATTTTCTATAATACAGGAGGAAGCAGAGACGCTGCTCCAGCTCCTTTATTTTCTATAATACAGGAGGAAGCAGAGACGCTGCTCCAGCTCCTTTATTTTCGACAATACAGGAGGAAGCAGTGACGCTGCTCCAGCTCCGTTATTTTCTATAATACAGGAGGAAGCAGTGACGCTGCTCCAGCTCCTTTATTTTCTATAATACAGGAGGAAGCAGTGACGCTGCTCCAGCTCCGTTATTTTCTATAATACAGGAGGAAGCAGTGACGCTGCTCCAGCTCCGTTATTTTCTATAATACAGGAGGAAGCAGTGACGCTGCTCCAGCTCCTTTATTTTCTATAATACAGGAGGAAGCAGTGACGCTGCTCCAGCTACTTTATTTTCTATAATACAGGAGGAAGCAGTGACGCTGCTCCAGCTCCTTTATTTTCTATAATACAGGAGGAAGCAGAGACGCTGCTCCAGCTCCTTTATTTTCTATAATACAGGAGGAAGCAGTGACGCTGCTCCAGCTCCTTTATTTTCTATAATACAGGAGGAAGCAGAGACGCTGCTCCAGCTCCTTTATTTTCTATAATACAGGAGGAAGCAGTGACGCTGCTCCAGCTCCTTTATTTTCTACAATACAGGAGGAAGCAGTGACGCTGCTCCAGCTCCGTTATTTTCTATAATACAGGAGGAAGCAGTGACGCTGCTCCAGCAACTTTATTTTCTACAATACAGGAGGAAGCAGTGACGCTGCTCCAGCTCCGTTATTTTCTATAATACAGGAGGAAGCAGTGACGCTGCTCCAGCTCCGTTATTTTCTATAATACAGGAGGAAGGAGTGACGCTGCTCCAGCTCCTTTATTTTCTATAATACAGGAGGAAGCAGTGACGCTGCTCCAGCTCCTTTATTTTCTATAATACAGGAGGAAGCAGAGACACTGCTCCAGCTCCTTTATTTTCTATAATACAGGAGGAAGCAGTGACGCTGCTCCAGCTCCTTTATTTTCTATAATACAGGAGGAAGCAGAGACACTGCTCCAGCTCCTTTATTTTCTATAATACAGGAGGAAGCAGTGACGCTGCTCCAGCTCCTTTATTTTCTATAATACAGGAGGAAGCAGAGACGCTGCTCCAGCTCCTTTATTTTCTATAATACAGGAGGAAGCAGTGACGCTGCTCCAGCTCCTTTATTTTCTATAATACATGAGGAAGCAGTGACGCTGCTCCAACTCCTTTATTTTCTATAAAGCAGGAGGAAGCAGAGAAACTGCTCCAGTTCCTTAATTTTCTTTAATACAGGAGAAAGCAGTGACGCTGCTCCAGCTCCTTTATTTTCTACAAAAAGGAGGAAGCAGAGACGCTGCTCCAGCTCCTTTATTTTCTATAATGCAGGAGGAAGCAGTGACGCTGCTCCAGCTCCTTTATTTTCTATAATACTGGAGGAAGCAGTGACGCTTCTCCAGCTCCTTTATATTCTATAATACAGTAGGAAGCAGCGACGCTGCTCCAGCTCCTGTATTTTCTATAATACAGGAGGAAGCAGTGACGCTGCTCCAGTTCCTTTATTTTCTATAATGCAGGAGGAACCAGAGAAACTGCTCCAGTTCCATTATGTTCTATAATACAGGAGGAAGCAGTGACGCTGCTCCAGCTCCTTTATTTTCTATAATACAGGAGGAAGCAGTTAAACTGCTCCAGCTCCTTTATTTTCTATAATGCAGGAGGAAGCAGAGAAACTGCTCCAGTTCCTTTATTTTCTATAATACAGGAGGAAGCAGTGACGCTGCTCCAGCTCCTTTATTTTATTTAACACAGGAGGAAGCAGTTAAACTGCTCCAGCTCCTTTATTTTCTATAATGCAGGAGGAAGCAGAGAAACTGCTCCAGTTCCTTTAATTTCTATAATACAGGAGGAAGCAGTGACGCTGCTCCAGCTCCTTTATTTTCGATAATACAGGAGGAAGCAGAGACGCTGCTCCAGCTCGTTTATTTTCTATAATACAGGAGGAAGCAGAGACGCTGCTCCAGCTCCTTTATTTTCTAAAATACAGGAGGAAGCAGAGACGCTGCTCCAGATCCTTTATTTTCTATAATACAGGAGGAAGCAGTGACGCTGCTCCAGCTCCTTTATTTTCTATAATACAGGAGGAAGCAGAGAAACTGCTCCAGTTCCTTTATTTTCTATAATACAGGGGGAAGCAGAGACGCTGCTCCAGCTCCTTTATTTTCTATAAAACATGAGGAAGCAGTGACGCTGCTCCAGCTCCTTTATTTTCTATAATACAGGAGGAAGCAGTGACGCTGCTCCAGCTCCTTTATTTTCTATAATACAGGAGGAAGCAATGACGCTGCTCCAGCTCCTTTATTTTCTATAATACAGGAGGAAGCAGTGACGCTGCTCCAGCTCCTTTATTTTCTATAATACAGGAGGAAGCAGTGACGCTGTTCCAGCTCCTTTATTTTCTATAATACAGGAGGAAGCAGTGACGCTGCTCCAGCTCGTTTATTTTCTATAATACAGTAGATAGCAGTGACGCTGCTCCAGCTCCTTTATTTTTTATAATACAGGAGGAAGCAGTTTCGCTGCTCCAGCTCCTTTATTTTCTGTAATACAGGAGGAAGCAGTGACGCTGCTCCAGCTCCTTTATTTTCTATAATACAGGAGGAAGCAGTGACGCTGCTCCAGCTCCTTTATTTTCTATAATACAGGAGGAAACAGAGACGCTGCTCCAGCTCCTTTATTTTCTATAATACAGGAGAAAGCAGAGACACTGCTCCAGCTCCTTTATTTTCTATAATACAGGAGCAAGCAGAGACACCGCTCCAGCTCCATTATTTTCTATAATACAGGAGGAAGCAGAGACGCTGCTCCAGCTCCTTTATTTTCTATAATACAGGAGGAAGCAGAGACGCTGCTCCAGCTCCTTTATTTTCGACAATACAGGAGGAAGCAGTGACGCTGCTCCAGCTCCGTTATTTTCTATAATACAGGAGGAAGCAGTGACGCTGCTCCAGCTCCTTTATTTTCTATAATACAGGAGGAAGCAGTGACGCTGCTCCAGCTCCGTTATTTTCTATAATACAGGAGGAAGCAGTGACGCTGCTCCAGCTCCGTTATTTTCTATAATACAGGAGGAAGCAGTGACGCTGCTCCAGCTCCTTTATTTTCTATAATACAGGAGGAAGCAGTGACGCTGCTCCAGCTACTTTATTTTCTATAATACAGGAGGAAGCAGTGACGCTGCTCCAGCTCCTTTATTTTCTATAATACAGGAGGAAGCAGAGACGCTGCTCCAGCTCCTTTATTTTCTATAATACAGGAGGAAGCAGTGACGCTGCTCCAGCTCCTTTATTTTCTATAATACAGGAGGAAGCAGAGACGCTGCTCCAGCTCCTTTATTTTCTATAATACAGGAGGAAGCAGTGACGCTGCTCCAGCTCCTTTATTTTCTACAATACAGGAGGAAGCAGTGACGCTGCTCCAGCTCCGTTATTGTCTATAATACAGGAGGAAGCAGTGACGCTGCTCCAGCAACTTTATTTTCTACAATACAGGAGGAAGCAGTGACGCTGCTCCAGCTCCGTTATTTTCTATAATACAGGAGGAAGCAGTGACGCTGCTCCAGCTCCGTTATTTTCTATAATACAGGAGGAAGCAGTGACGCTGCTCCAGCTCCTTTATTTTCTATAATACAGGAGGAAGCAGTGACGCTGCTCCAGCTCCTTTATTTTCTATAATACAGGAGGAAGCAGAGACACTGCTCCAGCTCCTTTATTTTCTATAATACAGGAGGAAGCAGTGACGCTGCTCCAGCTCCTTTATTTTCTATAATACAGGAGGAAGCAGAGACACTGCTCCAGCTCCTTTATTTTCTATAATACAGGAGGAAGCAGTGACGCTGCTCCAGCTCCTTTATTTTCTATAATACAGGAGGAAGCAGAGACGCTGCTCCAGCTCCTTTATTTTCTATAATGCAGGAGGAAGCAGTGACGCTGCTCCAGCTCCTTTATTTTCTATAATACATGAGGAAGCAGTGACGCTGCTCCAACTCCTTTATTTTCTATAAAGCAGGAGGAAGCAGAGAAACTGCTCCACTTCCTTAATTTTCTTTAATACAGGAGAAAGCAGTGACGCTGCTCCAGCTCCTTTATTTTCTACAAAAAGGAGGAAGCAGAGACGCTGCTCCAGCTCCTTTATTTTCTATAATGCAGGAGGAAGCAGTGACGCTGCTCCAGCTCCTTTATTTTCTATAATACTGGAGGAAGCAGTGACGCTTCTCCAGCTCCTTTATATTCTATAATACAGTAGGAAGCAGCGACGCTGCTCCAGCTCCTTTATTTTCTATAATACAGGAGGAAGCAGTGACGCTGCTCCAGTTCCTTTATTTTCTTTCATGCAGGAGGAACCAGAGAAACTGCTCCAGTTCCATTATGTTCTATAATACAGGAGGAAGCAGTGACGCTGCTCCAGCTCCTTTATTTTCTATAATACAGGAGGAAGCAGTTAAACTGCTCCAGCTCCTTTATTTTCTATAATGCAGGAGGAAGCAGAGAAACTGCTCCAGTTCCTTTATTTTCTATAATACAGGAGGAAGCAGTGACGCTGCTCCAGCTCCTTTATTTTATTTAACACAGGAGGAAGCAGTGACGCTGCTCCAGCTCCTTTATTTTCTATAATACAGGAGGAAGCAGTGACGCTGCTCCAGCTCCGTTATTTTCTATAATACAGGAGGAAGCAGTGACGCTGCTCCAGCTCCGTTATTTTCTATAATACAGGAGGAAGCAGTGACGCTGCTCCAGCTCCTTTATTTTCTATAATACAGGAGGAAGCAGTGACGCTGCTCCAGCTACTTTATTTTCTATAATACAGGAGGAAGCAGTGACGCTGCTCCAGCTCCTTTATTTTCTATAATACAGGGGGAAGCAGAGACGCTGCTCCAGCTCCTTTATTTTCTATAATACAGGAGGAAGCAGTGACGCTGCTCCAGCTCCTTTATTTTCTATAATACAGGAGGAAGCAGAGACGCTGCTCCAGCTCCTTTATTTTCTATAATACAGGAGGAAGCAGTGACGCTGCTCCAGCTCCTTTATTTTCTACAATACAGGAGGAAGCAGTGACGCTGCTCCAGCTCCGTTATTTTCTATAATACAGGAGGAAGCAGTGACGCTGCTCCAGCAACTTTATTTTCTACAATACAGGAGGAAGCAGTGACGCTGCTCCAGCTCCGTTATTTTCTATAATACAGGAGGAAGCAGTGACGCTGCTCCAGCTCCGTTATTTTCTATAATACAGGAGGAAGCAGTGACGCTGCTCCAGCTCCTTTATTTTCTATAATACAGGAGGAAGCAGTGACGCTGCTCCAGCTCCTTTATTTTCTATAATACAGGAGGAAGCAGAGACACTGCTCCAGCTCCTTTATTTTCTATAATACAGGAGGAAGCAGTGACGCTGCTCCAGCTCCTTTATTTTCTATAATACAGGAGGAAGCAGAGACACTGCTCCAGCTCCTTTATTTTCTATAATACAGGAGGAAGCAGTGACGCTGCTCCAGCTCCTTTATTTTCTATAATACAGGAGGAAGCAGAGACGCTGCTCCAGCTCCTTTATTTTCTATAATGCAGGAGGAAGCAGTGACGCTGCTCCAGCTCCTTTATTTTCTATAATACATGAGGAAGCAGTGACGCTGCTCCAACTCCTTTATTTTCTATAAAGCAGGAGGAAGCAGAGAAACTGCTCCACTTCCTTAATTTTCTTTAATACAGGAGAAAGCAGTGACGCTGCTCCAGCTCCTTTATTTTCTACAAAAAGGAGGAAGCAGAGACGCTGCTCCAGCTCCTTTATTTTCTATAATGCAGGAGGAAGCAGTGACGCTGCTCCAGCTCCTTTATTTTCTATAATACTGGAGGAAGCAGTGACGCTTCTCCAGCTCCTTTATATTCTATAATACAGTAGGAAGCAGCGACGCTGCTCCAGCTCCTTTATTTTCTATAATACAGGAGGAAGCAGTGACGCTGCTCCAGTTCCTTTTTTTTTTTTTTTTTTTTTTTTTTATTTTTTTTTTTTTTTTTTTATAGATATTTTTATTAGAAATTTAACATTTTTACAAGTTTACAAAAATAAACAAAACTCTCAGATCTAAACATTGATATACAATTAGCTCAAATATACAATAGCCAAAATTTGACAACAAAAAAAAACAAAACAAAACAAAACAACAAAAAAAAACCCCAAAAAAAAAAAAACAACAAAAAAAAACAAACCGACAAAACTCAACTATCTACTAATCTAACCTACAACTAATCAGGGTGTATATTTAAGTCTCTTACATGCTCGGGATGTGTTAACATCAGATATGATAAAACCCGTATTCGTGCGGGATTCCTCCCCCGAGGGGCCGCGGACCAGCCAGGTTCGTGGTCTCAATTAAATAAAAGCCCTTGTTAGGATAGCCGAAATATCTGTATTTATGTAATTCAAAAAGGGCTGCCATATTTTATAAAATAATTCGGTCTTTCGGTGCACCATATTTGTAAGGAAGTCAAGGGGAATACATTCCATAATTAGTCTGTGCCAATTTGAAAGTCCAGGGGGGCCCTCCGCCACCCAGTTCATCAAAATATTTTTCCTTGCACAGAAAGAAAGAATAGAAAATAGTCTCTTCCCGTACGTGTCCAGGGAGGGAAAGTTCGAAAAGCCCAAGAGGAGAGATACGGGGTCCACTTTTATTTCCGTTCCTAAAATTTCTGTCAGGGTACTTGCTACTTTAGTCCAATATCCACGGATCTTATGACAGGTCCATAAGCAATGTACAAGAGTGCCCACCTCTATTTTGCATTTAGGACACATTGGAGATGCTCCTGCCTTAAATTTTGCCAATCGGACCGGTGCTATATGGGCCCTATGAAGTATCTTCAGCTGGATAGCCTGGGTTCTGTTACAAATAGTAATTCTTCTAGCATTTTCCCAGATATCATTCCACGTTTCTGTGGAGATTTCTAGTCCCAGATCCTGATCCCATGTTTTAAGCAGATTATCCATATCTCCCGATACTTCATCATGTAGCAAATGATAAATATTACTGACGGAAGATACCCCCACTGGTCGTAGGACACTACATTCTCTATCGGATTTATAAAGACTATCTAATAACGTAGTCTTCTTCTGTATAAAATCTCGAATTTGGAAGTATCGAAAGAGGTCTCCATTGGGTAATCCGAATTTCTGACGCAGCTGTCCGAAAGACATCAGGACCCCATCTTTAAATAAATCCCCAAGACATGAGATACCCCTGGCTCTCCAGAGTTTAAAAGTGGCATCTGTTAATCCCGGTTGGAATCCCCATGCTCCCACTATCGGTGCATAGGGGGATGTTTTATGTGAATTACCCTCATTTTGCCGCATTATATTCCAAGCCTTGATTGTATTCAGTATTATAGGGTTTTTACAGTGATCTGTAATGATTTTCCTCTTGTCTGAGAATAAAAGGTTAATAAGTGGGTATTTTACTTGAGAAGCCTCGATGTCCAACCAGATTGATTGTGGATCAGACAAGGCCCAATCAGCTATATAACTTAATAGGGAACTTAATTGATATTTCCTAAAATCTGGGAAGTCCAATCCACCCCTTGCCTGTGGAAGCTGTAGCTTCTTCAGCTTAATGAGGGGTCGCCTATGGTTCCAGATAAAGGAACTCAGCCAGCCGTATAATTTACATAAAGCTGTCCTCGGCAGCATCACCGGAAGCATTCTCATAGGATATAGGAGACGGGGCAGGATATTCATTTTGATTAATGCTATTCGACCCAGCCAGGAAATTGGCAGGTCTCCCCATCGCTGGAGGTCCTGCCTTATCCTTTCCAATAAATACACAAAATTAGCCTTATACAACTGACCAAATACTGGAGTAATAAAAATGCCTAAATATAAGAAACCCTCCAGGGACCAGCGAAAGGGAAAAAGGGAACCGTCCGCTAAGCGGGGTATCACAGCAAGGCCACCCATTGGCATAGCTTCCGATTTTGAAAAATTAATTTTATAGCCTGAGTATGCACTAAATGTATTAATAACTTGGATTAAGCGAGGTATGGACATCAAAGGGTTACTGAGGAATAGAAGAACATCATCTGCATAAAGGGTAATTTTATGTTTACCTGTACCAATCCTTGGGGCCACTATGTTAGGATCAGCTCGTATAGCTTCTGCTAGTGGTTCAATTATTAGCGTGAATAACAATGGCGAGAGGGGACATCCCTGACGGCAGCCCCTACCCACACTGAAGCTATCCGAGCCTAATCCATTGGTAACCACAACTGCTTTGGGATCACTATACAATGTTGAGATCCATTTGGTAAACACCTGTCCAACACCAAACCTCTCCAATGTGTAAAACAAATATGACCATTCGACCCTATCAAATGCCTTTTCCGCGTCTAATGAAACCACTACTCCTGGTATCTTTCCCTGATGACAAGCTTGAATCATATTCAGAGCCCTTCTAACATTATTAGATGATCTACGGCCCTTAATAAACCCCGTCTGATCCTCCTTTATAATATGTGGCAGTATCCTTTCTAATCTCAGTGCTAACATTTTAGAGAGGATTTTAAAATCTACATTTAGCAAGGATATTGGTCTGTATGATGTACAATCTTCTGGGTCCTTTCCTTTTTTGAGGATAAGAGAGATATTTGCCTCTTTCAGCGAAGGCGGGAGACAGCCCTGACTATATGCATAGTTATACATGTCCATAAGTGGACCAACCAGTATTTCTGTAAATTCTTTATAGAATTCAGCTTGAAAGCCATCTGGGCCCGGCGCCTTACCATTTTGAAGGTGCCTAATTGCATCAACTATTTCTTGGGGTGTAAGAGGAGCATTTAGGACCGATACTTGTTCCGGAGTTAGGTCTGGAAAAGTCAAATTTTTAAAAAATGACTGCATCCTCTTCGCCCTATCTTCACAATCCTGTGATTTATATAACTCAGAATAGAATTTTCTAAAGGTCGCATTAATCTTTTTATGATCATGAGTCAAAATACCCGTACTTTCCTTAATAGACATAATCGTCTGAGGGGCCTTTTTTTTCTTTGCAAGAAATGCTAAGTATCTACCCGGTTTGTCGCCATATTCATATAATCTTTGCTTTGCAAATAATATTTCCCTCTTAGCCGTTTGAGTAAGTGTAGTATTTAGAGCTGTCCTAAGAGCTGTAATCCTTTGCAATTTAATAATAGAGGGTCTATCAGTGTATGCTGTTTCAGCCGCTTTTAAGCGGGCTTCAAGCAAACGCTGTTGTTCTCCTTTTAATTTCTTCTGGGTCGCTGAGTAGGAGATGATCAAGCCTCGCGTGTAAGCTTTGATGGTCTCCCACATCATTGACGGGTTGCTAGCTGTACCTGAATTAATTTCTAAAAAAGTTTTAAATTCTTGAGAGAAGTACTTTACAAATTTACTATCTTTCATTAAGAAGGGGTCCATACGCCAATGCCGAGGGGATGTCCCACTGTTCCTCGCCTTAGTTTCCATATATACAGCAGCGTGGTCAGAAATTGCTATATTACCTATTTTACAGGATGATATGGAATTTAAAAAAATTGAGGGGGCAAAAAACATATCAATTCTGGTATGACATTTATGTGGATTAGAGTAGAAAGAAAAATCTCTACCCTGTGGATGAAGACATCTCCATACATCTACTAATCCTAATTCTTTGTTCAGATCCATCAATTGTCTAGATCTGGGAGATACTCCTGCAGTACTCTTGGGAATCCTGTCTATTTCCGGATCCATAATACAATTAAAGTCTCCCCCTATAATTATATGACGGGCATTAAAAGCCATCAATTTTGAGAAGGCTTCTGTTATAAATTTAAAGGGGTGTGCCGGGGGGCAGTACAAATTTAAAATCCCATATTCCTCTCCATTTATGAGAGCTTTAATCAAGATATATCGTCCAGATTCGTCTTTTATCTGCTTTAGGATTTTGAAAGGGAAATTCTTCCGAACAAGAATAACAACTCCCCTGCTTTTTGAGCTAAAAGAAGAAAAAAAGGCCTGATCAAATCCGCCCTGTCGTAATTTCAAGTGTTCTTTATCTGACAGATGCGTCTCCTGTAGGAGAGCTATATCAACTCTTTCCTTCTTAAGATTTGATAATATTTTCTTCCTTTTAAGTGGCGAATTACTCCCTTTGACATTCCAGGTGCACCATTTAACCGATTGATCAACCATAATCCTCTGGGCCAATCCGAGACCCCTCGGGAGGGGGAACCCTATCCAGAACATCCCGAGCATGGAACATGTAAAATTTACAAAAATAAACCCTCTTTAATACCCCCACAACAATACAGTAAAAAACTTTTTCTAAATAAAAAAAATATAAAACGTGTCTAAGTGGAGACTTTCCCCCTTGTTCCCAGGGGGCATCACTTCCTCTCCAAAAATCCCTCATATCCTCTCCCAACCAATGCCCCACCCTTGACCCAGGCACTCCTCAATAAAGTGAGGAAAACTCAAATATAATACAAAGCTAGAGTTAACAGTGAGCACCCCATCCCCACCCCTACCAACACCTGGGTATATTTGGTAATGTTAATACCATATATAAACATATAACTATAAAATTACCAGTTCAACAAATAATAATTAAATATGATAATACAAAATAACGAAGGGAAAAACAACCCCGCTCCTAAAGACAGAGGTAAAATCGAATAAGGTAACCACCTCCCCCCACCAACATTAACCAAATCCCCCAACTTATATATACATATATATACATACACATACATATATATATATATACATACATACACACACATGTACATACACCCCTCATATATACATAAAATAATAACAGAAAACAACTCCAAGGGGGGGGGGGGGGAGAAAATCAAATCCCTCTCCCCACCCCCCATAATAATATTAAGCAATAAGGTAAGAAAAAAAAAGGGAGGGGATATAAACCAAAACGGGGGGGAAGGCAGACCAACATCCATTATGTCCTACAGTTTATCTAAGAGAGTCCAAGAATTCCTTAGCCTTTTCTGGTGATCCAAAGTTATATACAGAACCTTCATGGTTAAAGCGTAACATCGCTGGGTAGCGTAAGGAGTACTGTACATTTAAGTCCCTTAAACGCTTCTTCGCCTCGTCGAATGCTTTCCTCTTTCGAACCAGGGCCGGGGAAAAGTCCTGAAATAGCATGATCTTGGATCCTTTGTAGATCATAGCTTGGGGGTCTTTTCCGAGATTTCTAGAGGCTTCCAGGAGTATCTGCCTCTCTCTGTAGCTCTGCAGCCGGAACAGGACCGGGCGCGGGCGCTGGTTTGAGCCGGGCCCGCGTATTGCTACCCGGTAGGCCCATTCCACCCTTACCTGGCCTGATCCAGCTTCCAGATTTAAAAGTTGTGGCAGCCACTGCTCCAGGAATGCTGTAAGCTGGCCTTCCTCTTCCTGCTCGGGAAGGCCCAGCAAACGAATATTTTTTCGACGACCTCGATTATCGAGGTCGTCAATATGATTTTCCAAGGTCCGGACTCGCTGCTCGAGAGTCCGGACCTGATCCACGGCCGATTGAGCGGTTGTCTCCGAGGTCGCGGCCTTTAGCTCCGCCCCTCCGACTCGGCGTTGAATTTCTTCAATTTCACGGTCGTGCTTCTTCAGCGCGGCCGACAACGACTCCCAACGGTTCCTGGATTCGACGATAAAAGCATCGATCTTCGAGTCAAGCTTGGAAATCATTTCTGTAAGGCTTGCTACTGCAGGTAAGTCCCCCGGGGCGGCTGTGGACGCCTCTGCTGCAGCTGGAGCGTGTGGGGGAGGGGTTCCTGCTTGCTGAGAGCTGCGGGCTCCCTTCCCTTTAGTCATTTTAACTTAGGATAAAGTTGCTTAAATGTAATATTAAACCACTAATTCAGTTACTAAACTATTATAAATGATTTATAAATGATTTGGTGAGATTGGTAGGGGGTAGGTGACCCACTGTGCCCAGGTCTTGGGAGGAGCACTATAGACTCAGTCTTACTGGGTCGCCGCCATCTTGGATCCCCCCGCTCCAGTTCCTTTATTTTCTATAATGCAGGAGGAACCAGAGAAACTGCTCCAGTTCCATTATGTTCTATAATACAGGAGGAAGCAGTGACGCTGCTCCAGCTCCTTTATTTTCTATAATACAGGAGGAAGCAGTTAAACTGCTCCAGCTCCTTTATTTTCTATAATGCAGGAGGAAGCAGAGAAACTGCTCCAGTTCCTTTATTTTCTATAATACAGGAGGAAGCAGTGACGCTGCTCCAGCTCCTTTATTTTATTTAACACAGGAGGAAGCAGTGACGCTGCTCCAGCTCCTTTATTTTCTATAATACAGGAGGAAGCAGTGACGCTGCTCCAGCTCCATTATTTTCTATAATACTGGAGGAAGCAGTGACGCTGCTCCAGTTCCTTCATTTTCTGTAATGCAGGAGGAAGCAGAGAAACTGCTCCAGTTCCTTTATTTTCTATAATACAGGAGGAAGCAGTGACGCTGCTCCAGCTCCTTTATTTTCTATAATACAGGAGGAAGCAGTTAAACTGCTCCAGCTCCTTTATTTTCTATAATGCAGGAGGAAGCAGAGAAACTGCTCCAATTCCTTTATTTTCTATAATACAGGAGGAAGCAGTGACGCTGCTCCAGCTCCTTTATTTTTGATAATACAGGAGGAAGTAGTGACGCTCCTCCAGCTCCTTTATTTTTATATAATACAGGAGGAAGCAGAGACACTGCTCCAGCTCCTTTATTTTCTATAATACAGGAGGAAGCAGAGACGCTGCTCCAGCTCCTATATTTTCTATAATACAGGAGAAAGCAGAGACAATGCTTCAGCTCCTTTATTTTCTATAATACAGGAGGAAGCAGAGACACATCTCCAGCTCCTTTATTTTCTATCATACAGGAGGAAGCAGAGACGCTGCTCCAGCTCCTTTATTTTCTATAATACAGGAGAAAGCAGAGACGCTGCTCCAGCTCCTTTATTTTCAATAATACAGGAGGAAGCAGAGACACTGCTCCAGCTCCTTTATTTTCTATAATACAGGAGGAAGCAGAGACACTGCTCCAGCTCCTTTATTTTCTATAATACAGGAGGAAGCAGTGACGCTGCTCCAGCTCCTTTATTTTCTATAATACAGGAGGAAGCAGAGACACTGCTCCAGCTCCTTTATTTTCTATAATACAGGAGGAAGCAGTGACGCTGCTCCAGCTCCTTTATTTTCTATAATACAGGAGGAAGCAGAGACGCTGCTCCAGCTCCTTTATTTTCTATAATACAGGAGGAAGCAGTGACGCTGCTCCAGCTCCTTTATTTTCTGTAATACATGAGGAAGCAGTGACGCTGCTCCAACTCCTTTATTTTCTATAAAGCAGGAGGAAGCAGAGAAACTGCTCCAGTTCCTTAATTTTCTTTAATACAGGAGAAAGCAGTGCCGCTGCTCCAGCTCCTTTATTTTCTATAATACAGGAGGGAGCAGAGATGCTGCTCCAGCTCCTTTATTTTCGATAATATAGGTGGAAGCAGAGACGCTGCTCCAGCTCCTTTATTTTCTACAAAAAGGAGGAAGCAGAGACGCTGCTCCAGCTCCTTTATTTTCTATAATGCAGGAGGAAGCAGTGACGCTGCTCCAGCTCCTTTATTTTCTATAATACAGGAGGAAGCAGTGACGCTTCTCCAGCTCCATTATTTTCTATAATACAGGAGGAAGCAGCGACGCTGCTCCAGCTCCTTTATTTTCTATAATACAGGAGGAAGCAGTGACGCTGCTCCAGTTCCTTTATTTTCTATAATGCAGGAGGAACCAGAGAAACTGCTCCAGTTCCATTATTTTCTATAATACAGGAGGAAGCAGTGACGCTGCTCCAGCAACTTTATTTTCTATAATACAGGAGGAAGCAGTTAAACTGCTCCAGCTCCTTTATTTTCTATAATGCAGGAGGAAGCAGAGAAACTGCTCCAGTTCCTTTATTTTCTATAATACAGGAGGAAGCAGTGACGCTGCTCCAGCTCCTTTATTTTATTTAACACAGGAGGAAGCAGTGACGCTGCTCCAGCTCCTTTATTTTCTATAATACAGGAGGAAGCAGTGACGCTGCTCCAGCTCCATTATTTTCTATAATACAGGAGGAAGCAGTGACGCTGCTCCAGTTCCTTTATTTTCTGTAATGCAGGAGGAAGCAGAGAAACTGCTCCAGTTCCTTTATTTTCTATAATACAGGAGGAAGCAGTGACGCTGCTCCAGCTCCTTTATTTTCTATAATACAGGAGGAAGCAGTTAAACTGCTCCAGCTCCTTTATTTTCTATAATGCAGGAGGACGCAGAGAAACTGCTCCAATTCCTTTATTTTCTATAATACAGGAGGAAGCAGTGACGCTGCTCCAGCTCCTTTATTTTTGATAATACAGGAGGAAGTAGTGACGCTCCTCCAGCTCCTTTATTTTCTATAATACAGGAGGAAGCAGAGACACTGCTCCAGCTCCTTTATTTTCTATAATACAGGAGGAAGCAGAGACGCTGCTCCAGCTCCTATATTTTCTATAATACAGGAGAAAGCAGAGACAATGCTCCAGCTCCTTTATTTTCTATAATACAGGAGGAAGCAGAGACACATCTCCAGCTCCTTTATTTTCTATCATACAGGAGGAAGCAGAGACGCTGCTCCAGCTCCTTTATTTTCTATAATACAGGAGAAAGCAGAGACGCTGCTCCAGCTCCTTTATTTTCAATAATACAGGAGGAAGCAGAGACACTGCTCCAGCTCCTTTATTTTCTATAATACAGGAGGAAGCAGAGACGCTGCTCCAGCTCCTTTATTTTCTATAATACAGGGGGAAGCAGAGACGCTGCTCCAGCTCCTTTATTTTCTATAATACAGGAGGAAGCAGAGACGCTGCTCCAGCTCCTTTATTTTCTATTATACAGGGGGAAGCAGAGACGCTGCTCCAGTTCCTTTATTTTCTATAACACAGGAGGAAGCAGTGACGCTGCTCCAGCTCGTTTATTTTCTATAATACAGGAGGAAGCAGTGACGCTGCTCCAGCTCCTTTATTTTTTTTAACACAGGAGGAAGCAGTGACGCTGCTCCAGCTACTTTATTTTCTATAATACAGGAGGAAGCAGTGACGCTGCTCCAGCTCCTTTATTTTCTATAATACAGGAGGAAGCAGTGACGCTGCTCCAGCTCCTTTATTTTCTTTAACACAGGAGGAAGCAGTGACGCTGCTCCAGCTCCTTTATTTTCTATAATACAGGAGGAAGCAGAGACGCTGCTCCAGCTCCATTATTTTCTATAATACAGGAGGGAGCAGAGACGCTGCTACAGCACCTTTATTTTCTATAATACAGGAGGAAGCAGAGACGCTGCTCCAGCTCTTTTCTTTTCTATAATACAGGAGAAAGCAGTGCCGCTGCTCCAGCTCCTTTATTTTCTATAATACAGGAGGGAGCAGAGATGCTGCTCCAGCTCCTTTATTTTCGATAATATAGGTGGAAGCAGAGACGCTGCTCCAGCTCCGTTATTTTCTATAATACAGGAGGAAGCAGTGACGCTGCTCCAGCTCCTTTATTTTCTATAATACAGGAGGAAGCAGTGACGCTGCTCCAGTTCCTTTATTTTCTATAATACAGGAGGGAGCAGAGATGCTGCTCCAGCTCCTTTATTTTCGATAATATAGGTGGAAGCAGTGACGCTGCTCCAGCTCCTTTTTTTTTCTATAATACAGGAGGAAGCAGTGACGCTGCTCCAGCTCCTTTATTTTCTATAATACAGGAGGAAGCAGTGACGCTGCTCCAGCTCCTTTATTTTCTATAATACAGGAGGAAGCAGTGACGCTGCTCCAGCTCTTTTATTTTCTATAATACACGAGGAAGCAGTGACGCTGCTACAGCTCCTTTATTTTCGATAATATAAGAGGAAGCAGTGACGCTGCTCCAGCTCCTTTATTTTCTATTACGCAGGAGGAAGCAGAGAAACTGCTCCAGTTCCTTTATTTTCCATAATACAGGAGGAAGCAGTGACGCTGCTCCAGCTCCTTTACTTTCTTTAACACAGGAGGAAGCAGTGACGCTGCTCCAGCTCCTTTATTTTCTATAATACAGGAGGAAGCAGAGACGCTGCTCCAGCTCCATTATTTTCTATAATACAGGAGGGAGCAGAGACGCTGCTCCAGCACCTTTATTTTCTATAATACAGGAGGGAGCAGTGACGCTGCACCAGCTCCTTTCTTTTCTATAATACAGGAGGAAGCAGTGCCGCTGCTCCAGCTCCTTTATTTTCTATAATACAGGAGGGAGCAGAGATGCTGCTCCAACCCTTTATTTTATATAATACAGGGGGAAGCAGTGACGCTGCTCCAGCTCCTTTATTTTCTATAATACAGAGGGAAGCGGAGACGCTGCCCCAGCTCCTTTATGTTCTATAATACAGGAGGAAGCAGTGACGCTGCTCCAGCTCCTTTATTTTCTATAATACAGGAGGAAGCAGTGACGCTGCTCCAGTTCCTTTATTTTTTATAATACAGGAGGAAGCAGTGACGCTGCTCCAGCTCCTTTATTTTCTTTAATACAGGAGGAAGGAGTGACGCTGCTCCAGCTCCTTTATTTTCGACAATACAGGAGAAAGCAGAGACACTGCTCCAGCTCCTTTATTATCTATAATACAGGAGGAAGCAGTGACGCTGCTCCAGCACCTTTATTTTCTATAATACAGGAGGGAGCAGTGACACTGCTCCAGCTCCTTTATTTTCTATAAAACAGGTGGAAGCAGAGACGCTGCTCCAGCTCTTTTATTTTCTATAATAGAGGAGGAAGCAGTGACGCTGCTCCAGTTCCTTTATTTTCTATAATACAGGAGGAAGCAGTGACGCTGCTGCAACTCCTTTATTTTCTATAATACAGGAGGAAGCAGTGATGCTGCTCCAGCTCCTTTATTTTCTATAATACAGGAGGAAGCAGTGACGCTGCTCCATTTCCTTTATTTTCTATAATGCAGGAGGAAGCAGAGAAACTGCTCCAGTTCCTTATTTTCTATAATACAGGAGGAAGCAGAGACGCTGCTCCAGCTCCTTTATTTTCTATAATACAGGAGGAAGCAGAGACACTGCTCCAGCTCCTTTATTTTCTATAATACAGGAGGAAGCAGTGACGCTGCTCCAGTTCCTTTATTTTCTATAATACAGGAGGAAGCAGTGACACTGCTCCAGCTCCTTTATTTTCTATAATACAGGAGCAAGCAGAGACACTGCTCCAGCTCCTTTATTTTCGATAATGCAGGAGGAAGCAGAGACGCTGCACCAGCTCCTTTATTTTCTATAATACAGGAGAAAGCAGAGACACTGCTCCAGCTCCTTTATTTTCTATAATACAGGAGGAAGCAGAGACACTGCTCCAGCTCCTTTATTTTCTATAATACAGGAGGAAGCAGAGACGCTGCTCCAGCTCCTTTATTTTCTATAATACAGGAGGACGCAGTGACGCTGCTCCGGCTCCTTTATTTTCTATAATACAGGAGGAAGCAGTGACACTGCTCCAGCTCCTTTATTTTCTATAATACAGGAGCAAGCAGAGACACTGCTCCAGCTCCTTTATTTTCGATAATACAGGAGGAAGCAGAGACGCTGCACCAGCTCCTTTATTTTCTATAATACAGGAGAAAGCAGAGACCCTGCTCCAGCTGCTTTATTTTCTATAATACAGGAGGAAGCAGAGACACTGCTCCAGCTCCTTTATTTTCTATAATACAGGAGGAAGCAGAGACGCTGCTCCAGCTCCTTTATTTTCTATAATACAGGAGGAAGCAGAGACGCTGCTCCAGCTACTTTATTTTCTATAATACAGGAGGAAGCAGAGACACTGCTCCAGCTCCTTTATTTTCTATAATACAGGAGGAAGCAGTGACGCTGCTCCAGCTCCTTTATTTTCTATAATACATGAGGAAGCAGTGACGCTGCTCCAGCTCCTTTATTTTCTATAAAGCAGGAGGAAGCAGAGAAACTGCTCCAGTTCGTTAATTTTCTATAATACAGGAGGAAGCAGTGACGCTGCACCAGCTCCTTTATTTTCTGTAATGCAGGAGGAAGCAGAGACGCTGCTCCAGCTCCTTTATTTTCTATGATGCAGGAGGAAGCAGTGACGCTGCTCCAGCTCCTTTATTTTCTATAATACAGGAGGAAGCAGTGACGCTTCTCCAGCTCCTTAATTTTCTATAATACAGGAGGAAGCAGTGACGCTGCTCCAGCTCCTTTATTTTCTATAATACAGGAGGAAGCAGTGACGCTGCTCCAGCTCCTTTATTTTCTATAATACAGGAGGAAGCAGTTAAACTGCTCCAGCTCCTTTATTTTCTATAATGCAGGAGGAAGCAGAGAAACTGCACCAGTTCCTTTATTTTCTATAATACAGGAGGAAGCAGTGACGCTGCTCCAGCTCCTTTATTTTATTTAACACAGGAGGAAGCAGTGACGCTGCTCCAGCTCATTTATTTTCTATAATACAGGAGGAAGCAGTGACGCTGCTCCAGCTCCATTATTTTCTATAATACAGGAGGAAGCAGTGACGCTGCTCCAGTTCCTTTATTTTCTGTAATGCAGGAGGAAGCAGAGAAACTGCTCCAGTTCCTTTATTTTCTATAATACAGGAGGAAGCAGTGACGCTGCTCCAGCTCCTTTATTTTCTATAATACAGGAGGAAGCAGTTAAACTGCTCCAGCTCCTTTATTTTCTATAATGCAGGAGGAAGCAGAGAAACTGCTCCAATTCCTTTATTTTCTATAATACAGGAGGAAGCAGTGACGCTGCTCCAGCTCCTTTATTTTTGATAATACAGGAGGAAGTAGTAACGCTCCTCCAGCTCCTTTATTTTCTATAATACAGGAGGAAGCAGAGACACTGCTCCAGCTCCTTTATTTTCTATAATACAGGAGGAAGCAGAGACGCTGCTCCAGCTCCTATATTTTCTATAATACAGGAGAAAGCAGAGACAATGCTCCAGCTCCTTTATTTTCTATAATACAGGAGGAAGCAGAGACACATCTCCAGCTCCTTTATTTTCTATCATACAGGAGGAAGCAGAGACGCTGCTCCAGCTCCTTTATTTTCTATAATACAGGAGAAAGCAGAGACGCTGCTCCAGCTCCTTTATTTTCAATAATACAGGAGGAAGCAGAGACACTGCTCCAGCTCCTTTATTTTCTATAATACAGGAGGAAGCAGAGACGCTGCTCCAGCTCCTTTATTTTCTATAATACAGGGGGAAGCAGAGACGCTGCTCCAGCTCCTTTATTTTCTATAATACAGGAGGAAGCAGAGACGCTGCTCCAGCTCCTTTATTTTCTATTATACAGGGGGAAGCAGAGACGCTGCTCCAGCTCCTTTAGTTTCTATAACACAGGAGGAAGCAGTGACGCTGCTCCAGCTCCTTTATTTTCTATAATACAGGAGGAAGCAGTGACGCTGCTCCAGCTCCTTTATTTTTTTTAACACAGGAGGAAGCAGTGACGCTGCTCCAGCTACTTTATTTTCTATAATACAGGAGGAAGCAGTGACGCTGCTCCAGCTCCTTTATTTTCTATAATACAGGAGGAAGCAGTGACGCTGCTCCAGCTCCTTTATTTTCTTTAACACAGGAGTAAGCAGTGACGCTGCTCCAGCTCCTTTATTTTCTATAATACAGGAGGAAGCAGAGACGCTGCTCCAGCTCCATTATTTTCTATAATACAGGAGGGAGCAGAGACGCTGCTACAGCACCTTTATTTTCTATAATACAGGAGGAAGCAGAGACGCTGCTCCAGCTCTTTTCTTTTCTATAATACAGGAGAAAGCAGTGCCGCTGCTCCAGCTCCTTTATTTTCTATAATATAGGAGAAAGCAGTGCCGCTGCTCCAGCTCCTTTATTTTCTATAATACAGGAGGGAGCAGAGATGCTGCTCCAGCTCCTTTATTTTCGATAATACAGGAGAAAGCAGAGACACTGCTCCAGCTCCTTTATTTTCTATTATACAGGAGGAAGCAGTGACGCTGCTCCAGCTCCTTTATTTTCTATAATACAGGAGGAAGCAGTGACGCTGCTCCAGTTCCTTTATTTTCTATAATACAGGAGGAAGCAGTGACGCTGCTCCAGCTCCTTTATTTTCTATAATACAGGAGGAAGCAGTGACGCTGCTCCAGCTCCTTTATTTTCGACAATACAGGAGAAAGCTGAGACAGTGCTCCAGCTCCTTTATTTTCGATAATACAGGAGGAAGCAGTGACGCTGCTCCAGTTCCTTTATTTTCTATAATACAGGAGGAAGCAGTGACGCTGCTCCAGCTCCTTTAGTTTCTATAATTCAGGAGGAAGCAGTGACGCTGCCTCAGCTCCTTTATTTTCTATAATACAGGAGAAAGCAGAGACACTGCTCCAGCTCATTTATTTTCTATAATACAGGAGGAAGCAGAGACTCTGCTCCAGCTCCTTTATTTTCTATAATACAGGAGGAAGTAGTGACGCTGCTCCAGCTCCTTTGTTTTCTATAATTCGGGTGGAAGCAGTGACGCTGCTCCAGCTCCTTTATATTCTATAATACAGGAGGAAGCAGAGACTCTGCTCCAGCTCCTTTATTTTCTATAATACAGGAGGAAGCAGAGACACTGCTCCAGCTCCTTTATTTTCTATAATACAGGAGGAAGCCGAGACTCTGTTCCAGCTCCTTTATTTTCTATAATACAGGAGGAAGCAGAGATGCTGCTCCAGCTCCTTTATTTTCTATAATACAGGAGGAAGCAGAGACACTGCTCCAGCTCCTTTATTTTCTATAATACAGGAGGAAGCCGAGACTCTGTTCCAGCTCCTTTATTTTCTATAATACAGGAGGAAGCAGAGACACTGCTCCAGCTCCTTTATTTTCTATAATACAGGAGGAAGCCGAGACTCTGTTCCAGCTCCTTTATTTTCTATAATACAGGGGGAAGCAGAGACGCTGCTCCAGCTCCTTTATTTTCTATAATACAGGAGGAAGCAGTGACGCTGCTCCAGCTCCTTTATTTTCTATAATACAGGAGCAAGCAGAGACACTGCTCCAGCTCCTTTATTTTCTATAATACAGGAGGAAGCAGAGACGCTGCTCCAGCTCCTTTATTTTCTATAATACAGGAGGAAGCAGAGACGCTGCTCCAGCTCCTTTATTTTCTATAATACAGAAGAATGCAGAGACACTGCTCCAGCTCCTTTGTTTTCTATAATACAGGAGGAAGCAGAGACACTGCTCCAGCTCCTTTATTTCCTATAATACAGGAGAAAGCAGAGACGCTGCTCCAGCTCCTTTATTTTCTATAATACAGGAGGAAGCAGAGACACTGCTCCAGCTCCTTTATTTTCTATAATACAGGAGGAAGCAGTGACGCTGCTCCAGCTCCTTTATTTTCTATACTACAGGAGGAAGCAGTGACGCTGCTCCAGCTCCTTTATTTTCTATAATACAGGAGAAAGCAGAGACGCTGCTCCAGCTCCTTTATTTTCTATAATACAGGAGGAAGCAGAGACACTGCTCCAGCTCCTTTATTTTCTATAATACAGGAGGAAGCAGTGACGCTGCTCCAGCTCCTTTATTTTCTATAATACAGGAGGAAGCAGAGAAACTGCTCCAGTTCCTTTATTTTCTATAATACAGGAGGAAGCAGTGACGCTGCTCCAGCTCCTTTATGTTCTATAATACAGGAGGAAGCAGTGACGCTGCTCCAGCTCCTTTATTTTCTATAATACAGGAGGAAGCAGTGACGCTGCTCCAGCTCCTTTATTTTCTATAATACAGGAGGAAGCAGAGACACTGCTCCAGCTCCTTTATTTTCTATAATACAGGAGGAAGCAGTGACGCTGCTCCAGCTCCTTTATTTTCTATAATTCAGGAGGAAGCAGAGAAACTGCTCCAGTTCCTTTATTTTCTATAATACAGGAGGAAGCAGTGACGCTGCTCCAGCTCCTTTATTTTCTATAATACAGGAGGAAGCAGTGACGCTGCTCCAGCTCCTTTATTTTCTATAATACAGGAGGGAGCAGAGACGCTGCTCCAGCTTCTTTATTTTCTATAATACAGGAGGAAGCAGTGACGCTGCTCCAGCTCCTTTATTTTCTATAATTCAGGAGGAAGCAGTGACGCTGCTCCAGCTCCTTTATTTTCTATAATTCAGGAGGAAGCAGAGAAACTGCTCCAGCTCCTTTATTTTCTATAATACAGGAGGAAGCAGAGACACTGCTCCAGCTCCTTTATTTTCTATAATACAGGAGGGAGCAGAGACGCTGCTCCAGCTCCTTTATTTTCTATAATACAGGAGGAAGCAGTGACGCGGCTCCAGCTCCTTTATTTTCTATAATTCAGGAGGAAGCAGAGACACTGCTCCAGCTCCTTTATTTTCTATAATACAGGAGGGAGCAGAGAAACTGCTCCAGCTCCTTTATTTTCTATAATACAGGAGGAAGCGGTGACGCTGCTCCAGCTCCTTTATTTTCTCTAATACAGGAGGAAGCAGAGACGCTGCTCCAGCTCCTTTATTTTCTATAATACAGGAGGAAGCAGTGACGCTGCTCCAGCTCCTTTATTTTCTATAATTCAGGAGGAAGCAGTGACGCTGCTCCAGCTCCTTTATTTTCTATAATTCAGGAGGAAGCAGAGAAACTGCTCCAGCTCCTTTATTTTCTATAATACAGGAGGAAGCAGAGACACTGCTCCAGCTCCTTTATTTTCTATAATACAGGAGGGAGCAGAGACGCTGCTCCAGCTCCTTTATTTTCTATAATACAGGAGGAAGCAGTGACGCTGCTCCAGCTCCTTTATTTTTTTTAACACAGGAGGAAGCAGTGACGCTGCTCCAGCTCCTTTATTTTCTATAATACAGGAGGGAGCAGAGACGCTGCTCCAGCTCCTTTATTTTCTATAATACAGGAGGAAGCAGTGACGCTGCTCCAGCTCCTTTATTTTCTTTAACACAGGAGTAAGCAGTGACGCTGCTCCAGCTCCTTTATTTTCTATAATACAGGAGGAAGCAGAGACGCTGCTCCAGCTCCATTATTTTCTATAATACAGGAGGGAGCAGAGACGCTGCTACAGCACCTTTATTTTCTATAATACAGGAGGAAGCAGAGACGCTGCTCCAGCTCTTTTCTTTTCTATAATACAGGAGAAAGCAGTGCCGCTGCTCCAGCTCCTTTATTTTCTATAATATAGGAGAAAGCAGTGCCGCTGCTCCAGCTCCTTTATTTTCTATAATACAGGAGGGAGCAGAGATGCTGCTCCAGCTCCTTTATTTTCGATAATACAGGTGGAAGCAGAGACGCTGCTCCAGCTCCGTTATTTTCTATAATACAGGAGGAAGCAGTGACGCTGCTCCAGCTCCTTTATTTTCTATAATACAGGAGGAAGCAGTGACGCTGCTCCAGTTCCTTTATTTTCTATAATACAGGAGGAAGCAGTGACGCTGCTCCAGCTCCTTTATTTTCTATAATACAGGAGGAAGCAGTGACGCTGCTCCAGCTCCTTTATTTTCGACAATACAGGAGAAAGCTGAGACAGTGCTCCAGCTCCTTTATTTTCGATAATACAGGAGGAAGCAGTGACGCTGCTCCAGTTCCTTTATTTTCTATAATACAGGAGGAAGCAGTGACGCTGCTCCAGCTCCTTTAGTTTCTATAATTCAGGAGGAAGCAGTGACGCTGCCTCAGCTCCTTTATTTTCTATAATACAGGAGAAAGCAGAGACACTGCTCCAGCTCATTTATTTTCTATAATACAGGAGGAAGCAGAGACTCTGCTCCAGCTCCTTTATTTTCTATAATACAGGAGGAAGTAGTGACGCTGCTCCAGCTCCTTTGTTTTCTATAATTCGGGTGGAAGCAGTGACGCTGCTCCAGCTCCTTTATATTCTATAATACAGGAGGAAGCAGAGACTCTGCTCCAGCTCCTTTATTTTCTATAATACAGGAGGAAGCAGAGACACTGCTCCAGCTCCTTTATTTTCTATAATACAGGAGGAAGCCGAGACTCTGTTCCAGCTCCTTTATTTTCTATAATACAGGAGGAAGCAGAGATGCTGCTCCAGCTCCTTTATTTTCTATAATACAGGAGGAAGCAGAGACACTGCTCCAGCTCCTTTATTTTCTATAATACAGGAGGAAGCCGAGACTCTGTTCCAGCTCCTTTATTTTCTATAATACAGGAGGAAGCAGAGACACTGCTCCAGCTCCTTTATTTTCTATAATACAGGAGGAAGCCGAGACTCTGTTCCAGCTCCTTTATTTTCTATAATACAGGGGGAAGCAGAGACGCTGCTCCAGCTCCTTTATTTTCTATAATACAGGAGGAAGCAGTGACGCTGCTCCAGCTCCTTTATTTTCTATAATACAGGAGCAAGCAGAGACACTGCTCCAGCTCCTTTATTTTCTATAATACAGGAGGAAGCAGAGACGCTGCTCCAGCTCCTTTATTTTCTATAATACAGGAGGAAGCAGAGACGCTGCTCCAGCTCCTTTATTTTCTATAATACAGAAGAATGCAGAGACACTGCTCCAGCTCCTTTGTTTTCTATAATACAGGAGGAAGCAGAGACACTGCTCCAGCTCCTTTATTTCCTATAATACAGGAGAAAGCAGAGACGCTGCTCCAGCTCCTTTATTTTCTATAATACAGGAGGAAGCAGAGACACTGCTCCAGCTCCTTTATTTTCTATAATACAGGAGGAAGCAGTGACGCTGCTCCAGCTCCTTTATTTTCTATACTACAGGAGGAAGCAGTGACGCTGCTCCAGCTCCTTTATTTTCTATAATACAGGAGAAAGCAGAGACGCTGCTCCAGCTCCTTTATTTTCTATAATACAGGAGGAAGCAGAGACACTGCTCCAGCTCCTTTATTTTCTATAATACAGGAGGAAGCAGTGACGCTGCTCCAGCTCCTTTATTTTCTATAATACAGGAGGAAGCAGAGAAACTGCTCCAGTTCCTTTATTTTCTATAATACAGGAGGAAGCAGTGACGCTGCTCCAGCTCCTTTATGTTCTATAATACAGGAGGAAGCAGTGACGCTGCTCCAGCTCCTTTATTTTCTATAATACAGGAGGAAGCAGTGACGCTGCTCCAGCTCCTTTATTTTCTATAATACAGGAGGAAGCAGAGACACTGCTCCAGCTCCTTTATTTTCTATAATACAGGAGGAAGCAGTGACGCTGCTCCAGCTCCTTTATTTTCTATAATTCAGGAGGAAGCAGAGAAACTGCTCCAGTTCCTTTATTTTCTATAATACAGGAGGAAGCAGTGACGCTGCTCCAGCTCCTTTATTTTCTATAATACAGGAGGAAGCAGTGACGCTGCTCCAGCTCCTTTATTTTCTATAATACAGGAGGGAGCAGAGACGCTGCTCCAGCTTCTTTATTTTCTATAATACAGGAGGAAGCAGTGACGCTGCTCCAGCTCCTTTATTTTCTATAATTCAGGAGGAAGCAGTGACGCTGCTCCAGCTCCTTTATTTTCTATAATTCAGGAGGAAGCAGAGAAACTGCTCCAGCTCCTTTATTTTCTATAATACAGGAGGAAGCAGAGACACTGCTCCAGCTCCTTTATTTTCTATAATACAGGAGGGAGCAGAGACGCTGCTCCAGCTCCTTTATTTTCTATAATACAGGAGGAAGCAGTGACGCGGCTCCAGCTCCTTTATTTTCTATAATTCAGGAGGAAGCAGAGACACTGCTCCAGCTCCTTTATTTTCTATAATACAGGAGGGAGCAGAGAAACTGCTCCAGCTCCTTTATTTTCTATAATACAGGAGGAAGCGGTGACGCTGCTCCAGCTCCTTTATTTTCTCTAATACAGGAGGAAGCAGAGACGCTGCTCCAGCTCCTTTATTTTCTATAATACAGGAGGAAGCAGTGACGCTGCTCCAGCTCCTTTATTTTCTATAATTCAGGAGGAAGCAGTGACGCTGCTCCAGCTCCTTTATTTTCTATAATTCAGGAGGAAGCAGAGAAACTGCTCCAGCTCCTTTATTTTCTATAATACAGGAGGAAGCAGAGACACTGCTCCAGCTCCTTTATTTTCTATAATACAGGAGGGAGCAGAGACGCTGCTCCAGCTCCTTTATTTTCTATAATACAGGAGGAAGCAGTGACGCGGCTCCAGCTCCTTTATTTTCTATAATTCAGGAGGAAGCAGAGACACTGCTCCAGCTCCTTTATTTTCTATAATACAGGAGGGAGCAGAGACGCTGCTCCAGCTCCTTTATTTTCTATAATACAGGAGGGAGCATAGACGCTGCTCCAGCTGCTTTATTTTCTATAATACAGGAGGAAGCAGTGACGCTGCTCGGGCACCTTTATTTTCTGTAATACAGGAAGGAGCAGAGATGCTGCTCCAGCTCCTTTATTTTCTATAATACAGGAGGAAGCAGAGACACTGCTCCAGCTCCTTTATTTTCTATAATACAGGAGAAAGCAGAGACACTGCTCCAGCTCCTTTATTTTCTCTAATACAGGAGGAAGCAGAGACACTGCTCCAGCTCCTTTATTTTCTATAATACAGGAGGAAGCAGAGACACTGCTCCAGCTCCTTTATTTTCTATAATACAGGAGGAAGCAGTGACGCTGCTCCAGCTCCTTTATTTTCTATAATACAGGAGAAAGCAGAGACACTGCTCCAGCTCCTTTATTTTCTATTATACAGGAGGAAACAGTGACGCTGCTCCAGCTCCTTTATTTTCTATACTACAGGAGGAAGCAGTGACGCTGCTCCAGCTCCTTTCTTTTCTATAATACAGGAGGAAGCAGAGACGCTGCTCCAGCTCCTTTATTTTCTATAATACAGGAGGAAGCAGAGACACTGCTCCAGCTCCTTTATTTTCTATAATACAGGAGGAAGCAATGACGCTGCTCCAGCTCCTTTATTTTCTATAATACAGGAGGAAGCAGTGACGCTGCTCCAGCTCCTTTATTTTCTATAATTCAGGAGGAAGCAGAGAAACTGCTCCAGCTCCTTTATTTTCTATAATACAGGAGGAAGCGGTGACGCTGCTCCAGCTCCTTTATTTTCTATAATACAGGAGGAAGCAGTGACGCTGCTCCAGCTCCTTTATTTTCTATAATACAGGAGGAAGCAGTGACGCTGCGCCAGCTCCTTTATTTTCTATAATACAGGAGAAAGCAGAGACACTGCTCCAGCTCCTTTATTTTCTATAATACAGGAGGAAGCAGTGACGCTGCTCCAGCTCCTTTATTTTCTATAATACAGGAGGAAGCAGTGACGCTGCTCCAGCTCCTTTATTTTCTATAATACAGGAGGAAGCAGTGACGCTTCTCCAGCTCCTTTATTTTTTATAATACAGGAGAAAGCAGAGACACTGCTCCAGCTCCTTTATTTTCTATAATACAGGAGGAAGCAGAGACACTGCTCCAGCTCCTTTATTTTCTATAATACAGGAGGAAGCAGAGACACTGCTCCAGCTCCTTTATTTTCTATAATACAGGAGGGAGCAGAGACGCTGCTCCAGCTCCTTTATTTTCTATAATACAGCTGGAAGCAGAGACGCTGCTCCAGCTCCTTTATTTTCTATAATACAGGAAAAAGCAGTGACGCTGCTCCAGCTCCTTTATTTTCCATAATACAGGAGGAAGCAGTGACGCTGCTCCAGTTCCTTTATTTTCTCTAATACAGGAAGAAGCAGAAACGCTGCTCCAGATCCTTTATTTTCTGTAATACAGTAGGGAGCAGTGACGCTGCTCCAGCTCCTTTATTTTCTATAATACAGGGGGAAGTAGTGACGCTGCTCCAGCTCCTTTATTTTCTATAATACAGGAGGAAGTAGTGACGCTGCTCCAGCTCCTTTATTTTCTATAATACAGGAGGAAGCAGTGACGCTGCTCCAGTTCCTTTATTTTCTATAATACAGGAGGAAGCAGTGACGCTGCTCCAGCTCCTTTATTTTCTATAATTCAGGAGGAAGCAGTGACGCTGCCTCAGCTCCTTTATTTTCTATAATACAGGAGGAAGCAGAGACTCTGCTCCAGCTCCTTTATTTTCTATAATACAGGAGGAAGCAGTGACGCTGCTCCAGCTCCTTTATTTTCTATAATTCAGGAGGAAGCAGTGACTCTGCTCCAGCTCCTTTATTTTCTATAATACAGGAGGAAGCAGAGACACTGCTCCAGCTCCTTTATTTTCTATAATACAGGAGGAAGCAGTGACTCTGCTCCAGCTCCTTTATTTTCTATAATACAGGAGGAAGCAGAGACACTGCTCCAGCTACTTTATTTTCTATAATACAGGAGGAAGCAGAGACGCTGCTCCAGCTCCTTTATTTTCTATAATACAGGAGGAAGCAGTGACGCTGCTCCAGCTCCTTTATTTTCAATAATACAGGAGGAAGCCGAGACTCTGCTCCAGCTCCTTTATTTTCTATAATACAGGAGGAAGCCGAGACTCTGATCCAGCTCCTTTATTTTCTATAATACAGGAGGAAGCAGTGACGCTGCTCCAGCTCCTTTATTTTCTATAATACAGGAGGAAGCAGTGACGCTGCTCCAGCTCCTTTATTTTCTATAATACAGGAGGAAGCAGTGACGCTGCTCCAGCTCCTTTATTTTCTATAATACAGGAGCAAGCAGAGACACTGCGCCAGCTCCTTTATTTTCTATAATACAGGAGCAAGCAGAGACACTGCTCCAGCTCCTTTATTTTCTATAATACAGGAGGAAGCAGAGACACTGCTCCAGCTCCTTTATTTTCTCTAATACAGGAGGAAGCAGAGACACTGCTCCAGCTCCTTTATTTTCTATAATACAGGAGGAAGCAGAGACGCTGCTCCAGCTCCTTTATTTTCTATAATACAGGAGAAAGCAGAGACACTGCTCCAGCTCCTTTATTTTCTCTAATACAGGAGGAAGCAGAGACACTGCTCCAGCTCCTTTATTTTCTATAATACAGGAGAAAGCAGAGACACTGCTCCAGCTCCTTTATTTTCTATAATACAGGAGGAAGCAGAGACACTGCTCCAGCTCCTTTATTTTCTATAATACAGGAGGAAGCAGTGACGCTGCTCCAGCTCCTTTATTTTCTATACTACAGGAGGAAGCAGTGACGCTGCTCCAGCTCCTTTCTTTTCTATAATACAGGAGGAAGCAGAGACGCTGCTCCAGCTCCTTTATTTTCTATAATACAGGAGGAAGCAATGACGCTGCTCCAGCTCCTTTATTTTCTATAATACAGGAGGAAGCAGTGACGCTGCTCCAGCTCCTTTATTTTCTATAATTCAGGAGGAAGCAGAGAAACTGCTCCAGTTCCTTTATTTTCTATAATACAGGAGGAAGCAGTGACGCTGCTCCAGCTCCTTTATGTTCTATAATACAGGAGGAAGCAGTGACGCTGCTCCAGCTCCTTTATTTTCTATAATACAGGAGGAAGCGGTGACGCTGCTCCAGCTCCTTTATTTTCTATAATACAGGAGTAAGCAGTGACGCTGCTCCAGCTCCTTTATTTTCTATAATACAGGAGGAAGCGGTGACGCTGCTCCAGCTCCTTTATTTTCTATAATACAGGAGGAAGCAGTGACGCTGCTCCAGTTCCTTTATTTTCTATAATACAGGAGGAAGCAGAGACACTGCTCCAGCTCCTTTATTTTCTATAATACAGGAGGAAGCAGTGACGCTGCTCCAGCACCTTTATTTTCTATAATACTGGAGGAAGCATTGACTCTGCTCCAGCTCCTTTCTTTTCTAGAATACAGGAGGAAGCAGTGACGCTGCTCCAGCTCCTTTATTTTCTATAATACAGGAGAAAGCAGAGACACTGCTGCAGCTCCTTTATTTTCTATAATACAGGTGGAAGCAGAGACGCTGCTCCAGCTCCTTTATTTTCTATAACGCAGGAGGAAGCAGTGACGCTGCTCCAGCTCCTTTATTTTCTATAATACAGGAGGAAGCAGTGACGCTGCTCCAGCTCCTTTATTTTCTATAATACAGGAGAAAGCAGAGACACTGCTCCAGCTCCTTTATTTTCTATAATACAGGAGCAAGCAGAGACACTGCTCCAGCTCCTTTATTTTCTATAATACAGGAGGAAGCAGAGACGCTGCTCCAGCTCCTTTATTTTCTATAATACAGGAGAAAGCAGAGACACTGTTCCAGCTCCTTTATTTTCTATAATACAGCAGGAAGCAGAGACACTGATCCAGCTCCTTTATTTTCTATAATACAGGAGGAAGCAGAGACGCTGCTCCAGCTCCTTTATTTTCTATAATACAGGAGAAAGCAGAGACGCTGCTCCAGCTCCTTTATTTTTTATAATACAGGAGGAAGCAGTGACGCTGCTCCAGCTCCTTTATTTTCTATAATACAGGGGGAAGCAGAGACGCTGCTCCAGCTCCTTTATTTTCTATAATACAGGAGGAAGCAGAGACACTGCTCCAGCTCCTATATTTTCTATAATACAGGAGGAAGCAGAGACACTGCTCCAGCTCCTTTATTTTCTATAATACAGGAGGGAGCAGAGACGCTGCTCCAGCTCCTTTATTTTCTATAATACAGCTGGATGCAGAGACGCTGCTCCAGCTCCTTTATTTTCTATAATACAGGAAAAAGCAGTGACGCTGCTCCAGCTCCTTTATTTTCGAAAATACAGGAGGAAGCAGTGACGCTGCTCCAGTACCTTTATTTTCTATAATACAGGAAGAAGCAGTGACGCTGCTCCAGATCCTTTATTTTCTGTAATACAGGAGGGAGCAGAGACGCTGCTCCAGTTCCTTTATTTTTTATAATACAGGAGGAAGCAGTGACGCTGCTCCAGCTCCTTTATTTTCTATAATTCAGGAGGAAGCAGTGACGCAGCTCCAGCTCCTTTATTTTCTATAATACAGGAGGAAGCAGTGACGCTGCTCCAGCTCCTTTATTTTCTATAATACAGGAGGAAGCAGTGACGCTGCCTCAGCTCCTTTATTTTCTATAATACAGGAGGAAGCAGTGACGCTGCTCCAGCTCCTTTATTTTCTGTAATACAGGAGGAAGCAGAGTCTCTGCTCCAGCTCCTTTATTTTCTATAATACAGGAGGAAGCAGAGACACTGCTCCAGCTCCTTTATTTTCTATAATACAGGAGGAAGCCGAGACTCTGCTCCAGCTCCTTTATTTTCTAAAATACAGGAGGAAGCCGAGACTCTGATCCAGCTCCTTTATTTTCTATAATACAGGAGGAAGCAGTGACACTGCTCCAGCTCCTTTATTTTCTATAATACTGGAGGAAGCATTGACGCTGCTCCAGCTCCTTTATTTTCTATAATACAGGAGGAAGCAGAGACACTGCTCCAGCTCCTTTATTTTCTATAATACAGGAGGAAGCAGAGACGCTGCTCCAGCTCCTTTATTTTCTATAATACAGGAGGAAGCAGAGACGCTGCTCCAGCTCCTTTATTTTCTATAATACAGGAGAAAGCAGAGACACTGCTCCAGCTCCTTTATTTTTATAATTCAGGAGAAAGCAGAGACACTGCTCCAGCTCCTTTATTTTCTATAATACAGGAGGAAGCAGAGACACTGCTCCAGCTCCTTTATTTTCTATAATACAGGAGAAAGCAGAGACGCTGCTCCAGCTCCTTTATTTTTTATAATACAGGAGGAAGCAGTGACGCTGCTCCAGCTCCTTTATATTCTATAATACAGGGGGAAGCAGAGACGCTGCTCCAGCTCCTTTATTTTCTATAATACAGGAGGAAGCAGAGACACTGCTCCAGCTCCGATATTTTCTATAATACAGGAGGAAGCAGAGACACTGCTCCAGCTCCTTTATTTTCTATAATACAGGAGGGAGCAGAGACGCTGCTCCAGCTCCTTTATTTTCTATAATACAGGAGGAAGCAGTGACGCTGCTCCAGCTCCTTTATTTTCTATAATACAGGAGGAAGCAGAGACACTGCTCCAGCTCCTTTATTTTCTATAATACAGGAGGAAGCAGTGACGCTGCTCCAGCACCTTTATTTTCTATAATACTGGAGGAAGCATTGACTCTGCTCCAGCTCCTTTCTTTTCTAGAATACAGGAGGAAGCAGTGACGCTGCTCCAGCTCCTTTATTTTCTATAATACAGGAGAAAGCAGAGACACTGCTCCAGCTCCTTTATTTTCTATAATACAGGTGGAAGCAGAGACGCTGCTCCAGCTCCTTTATTTTCTATAACGCAGGAGGAAGCAGTGACGCTGCTCCAGCTCCTTTATTTTCTATAATACAGGAGGAAGCATTGACGCTGCTCCAGCTCGTTTATTTTCTATAATACAGGAGAAAGCAGAGACACTGCTCCAGCTCCTTTATTTTCTATAATACAGGAGCAAGCAGAGACACTGCTCCAGCTCCTTTATTTTCTATAATACAGGAGGAAGCAGAGACGCTGCTCCAGCTCCTTTATTTTCTATAATACAGCAGGAAGCAGAGACACTGATCCAGCTCCTTTATTTTCTATAATACAGGAGGAAGCAGAGACGCTGCTCCAGCTCCTTTATTTTCTATAATACAGGAGAAAGCAGAGACGCTGCTCCAGCTCCTTTATTTTTTATAATACAGGAGGAAGCAGTGACGCTGCTCCAGCTCCTTTATATTCTATAATACAGGGGGAAGCAGAGACGCTGCTCCAGCTCCTTTATTTTCTATAATACAGGAGGAAGCAGAGACACTGCTCCAGCTCCTATATTTTCTATAATACAGGAGGAAGCAGAGACACTGCTCCAGCTCCATTATTTTCTATAATACAGGAGGGAGCAGAGACGCTGCTCCAGCTCCTTTATTTTCTATAATACAGGAGGAAGCAGTGACGCTGCTCCAGCTCCTTTATTTTCTATAATACAGGAGGAAGCAGAGACACTGCTCCAGCTCCTTTATTTTCTATAATACAGGAGGAAGCAGTGACGCTGCTCCAGCACCTTTATTTTCTATAATACTGGAGGAAGCATTGACTCTGCTCCAGCTCCTTTCTTTTCTAGAATACAGGAGGAAGCAGTGACGCTGCTCCAGCTCCTTTATTTTCTATAATACAGGAGAAAGCAGAGACACTGCTCCAGCTCCTTTATTTTCTATAATACAGGTGGAAGCAGAGACGCTGCTCCAGCTCCTTTATTTTCTATAACGCAGGAGGAAGCAGTGACGCTGCTCCAGCTCCTTTATTTTCTATAATACAGGAGGAAGCAGTGACGCTGCTCCAGCTCCTTTATTTTCTATAATACAGGAGAAAGCAGAGACACTGCTCCAGCTCCTTTATTTTCTATAATACAGGAGAAAGCAGAGACACTGTTCCAGCTCCTTTATTTTCTATAATACAGCAGGAAGCAGAGACACTGATCCAGCTCCTTTATTTTCTATAATACAGGAGGAAGCAGAGACGCTGCTCCAGCTCCTTTATTTTCTATAATACAGGAGAAAGCATAGACGCTGCTCCAGCTCCTTTATTTTTTATAATACAGGAGGAAGCAGTGACGCTGCTAAAGCTCCATTATTTTCTATAATACAGGGGGAAGCAGAGACGCTGCTCCAGCTCCTTTATTTTCTATAATACAGGAGGAAGCAGAGACACTGCTCCAGCTCCTATATTTTCTATAATACAGGAGGAAGCAGAGACACTGCTCCAGCTCCTTTATTTTCTATAATACAGGAGGGAGCAGAGACGCTGCTCCAGCTCCTTTATTTTCTATAATACAGCTGGAAGCAGAGACGCTGCTCCAGCTCCTTTATTTTCTATAATACAGGAGGAAGCAGTGACGCTGCTCCAGCTCCTTTATTTTCTATAATACAGGAAGAAGCAGTGACGCTGCTCCAGATCCTTTATTTTCTGTAATACAGGAGGGAGCAGAGACGCTGCTCCAGCTCCTTTATTTTCTATAAAACAGGAGGAAGTAGTGACGCTGCTCCAGCTCCTTTATTTTCTATAATACAGGAGGAAGCAGTGATGCTGCTCCAGTTCCTTTATTTTTTATAATACAGGAGGAAGCAGTGACGCTGCTCCAGCTCCTTTATTTTCTATAATTCAGGAGGAAGCAGTGACGCAGCTCCAGCTCCTTTATTTTCTATAATACAGGAGGAAGCAGTGACGCTGCTCCTGCTCCTTTATTTTCTATAATACAGGAGGAAGCAGTGACGCTGCCTCAGCTCCTTTATTTTCTATAATACAGGAGGAAGCAGTGACGCTGCTCCAGCTCCTTTATTTTCTGTAATACAGGAGGAAGCAGAGTCTCTGCTCCAGCTCCTTTATTTTCTATAATACAGGAGGAAGCAGAGACACTGCTCCAGCTCCTTTATTTTCTATAATACCGGAGGAAGCCGAGACTCTGCTCCAGCTCCTTTATTTTCTATAATACAGGAGGAAGCCGAGACTCTGATCCAGCTCCTTTATTTTCTATAATACAGGAGGAAGCAGTGACGCTGCTCCAGCTCCTTTATTTTCTATAATACAGGAGGAAGCAGTGACGCTGCGCCAGCTCCTTTATTTTCTATAATACAGGAGAAAGCAGAGACACTGCTCCAGCTCCTTTATTTTCTATAATACAGGAGGAAGCAGTGACGCTGCTCCAGCTCCTTTATTTTCTATAATACAGGAGGAAGCAGTGACGCTGCTCCAGCTCCTTTATTTTCTATAATACAGGAGGAAGCAGTGACGCTTCTCCAGCTCCTTTATTTTTTATAATACAGGAGAAAGCAGAGACACTGCTCCAGCTCCTTTATTTTCTATAATACAGGAGGAAGCAGAGACACTGCTCCAGCTCCTTTATTTTCTATAATACAGGAGGAAGCAGAGACACTGCTCCAGCTCCTTTATTTTCTATAATACAGGAGGGAGCAGAGACGCTGCTCCAGCTCCTTTATTTTCTATAATACAGGAGGAAGCAGTGACGCTGCTCCAGCTCCTTTATTTTCTATAATACAGGAGGAAGCAGAGACACTGCTCCAGCTCCTTTATTTTCTATAATACAGGAGGAAGCAGTGACGCTGCTCCAGCACCTTTATTTTCTATAATACTGGAGGAAGCATTGACTCTGCTCCAGCTCCTTTCTTTTCTAGAATACAGGAGGAAGCAGTGACGCTGCTCCAGCTCCTTTATTTTCTATAATACAGGAGAAAGCAGAGACACTGCTCCAGCTCCTTTATTTTCTATAATACAGGTGGAAGCAGAGACGCTGCTCCAGCTCCTTTATTTTCTATAACGCAGGAGGAAGCAGTGACGCTGCTCCAGCTCCTTTATTTTCTATAATACAGGAGGAAGCAGTGACGCTGCTCCAGCTCCTTTATTTTCTATAATTCAGGAGGAAGCAGTGACGCTGCCACAGCTCCTTTATTTTCTATAATACAGGAGGAAGCAGAGACTCTGCTCCAGCTCCTTTATTTTCTATAATACAGGAGGAAGCAGTGACGCTGCTCCAGCTCCTTTATTTTCTATAATTCAGGAGGAAGCAGTGACTCTGCTCCAGCTCCTTTATTTTCTATAATACAGGAGGAAGCAGAGACACTGCTCCAGCTCCTTTATTTTCTATAATACAGGAGGAAGCAGTGACTCTGCTCCAGCTCCTTTATTTTCTATTATACAGGAGGAAGCAGAGACGCTGCTCCAGCTCCTTTATTTTCTATAATACAGGAGGAAGCAGAGACGCTGCTCCAGCTCCTTTATTTTCTATAATACAGGAGGAAGCAGTGACGCTGCTCCAGCACCTTTATTTTCTATAATACTGGAGGAAGCATTGACTCTGCTCCAGCTCCTTTCTTTTCTAGAATACAGGAGGAAGCAGTGACGCTGCTCCAGCTCCTTTATTTTCTATAATACAGGAGAAAGCAGAGACACTGCTCCAGCTCCTTTATTTTCTATAATACAGGTGGAAGCAGAGACGCTGCTCCAGCTCCTTTATTTTCTATAACGCAGGAGGAAGCAGTGACGCTGCTCCAGCTCCTTTATTTTCTATAATACAGGAGGAAGCAGTGACGCTGCTCCAGCTCCTTTATTTTCTATAATACAGGAGAAAGCAGAGACACTGCTCCAGCTCCTTTATTTTCTATAATACAGGAGAAAGCAGAGACACTGTTCCAGCTCCTTTATTTTCTATAATACAGCAGGAAGCAGAGACACTGATCCAGCTCCTTTATTTTCTATAATACAGGAGGAAGCAGAGACGCTGCTCCAGCTCCTTTATTTTCTATAATACAGGAGAAAGCAGAGACGCTGCTCCAGCTCCTTTATTTTTTATAATACAGGAGGAAGCAGTGACGCTGCTAAAGCTCCATTATTTTCTATAATACAGGGGGAAGCAGAGACGCTGCTCCAGCTCCTTTATTTTCTATAATACAGGAGGAAGCAGAGACACTGCTCCAGCTCCTATATTTTCTATAATACAGGAGGAAGCAGAGACACTGCTCCAGCTCCTTTATTTTCTATAATACAGGAGGGAGCAGAGACGCTGCTCCAGCTCCTTTATTTTCTATAATACAGCTGGAAGCAGAGACGCTGCTCCAGCTCCTTTATTTTCTATAATACAGGAGGAAGCAGTGACGCTGCTCCAGCTCCTTTATTTTCTATAATACAGGAAGAAGCAGTGACGCTGCTCCAGATCCTTTATTTTCTGTAATACAGGAGGGAGCAGAGACGCTGCTCCAGCTCCTTTATTTTCTATAAAACAGGAGGAAGTAGTGACGCTGCTCCAGCTCCTTTATTTTCTATAATACAGGAGGAAGCAGTGATGCTGCTCCAGTTCCTTTATTTTTTATAATACAGGAGGAAGCAGTGACGCTGCTCCAGCTCCTTTATTTTCTATAATTCAGGAGGAAGCAGTGACGCAGCTCCAGCTCCTTTATTTTCTATAATACAGGAGGAAGCAGTGACGCTGCTCCTGCTCCTTTATTTTCTATAATACAGGAGGAAGCAGTGACGCTGCCTCAGCTCCTTTATTTTCTATAATACAGGAGGAAGCAGTGACGCTGCTCCAGCTCCTTTATTTTCTGTAATACAGGAGGAAGCAGAGTCTCTGCTCCAGCTCCTTTATTTTCTATAATACAGGAGGAAGCAGAGACACTGCTCCAGCTCCTTTATTTTCTATAATACCGGAGGAAGCCGAGACTCTGCTCCAGCTCCTTTATTTTCTATAATACAGGAGGAAGCCGAGACTCTGATCCAGCTCCTTTATTTTCTATAATACAGGAGGAAGCAGTGACGCTGCTCCAGCTCCTTTATTTTCTATAATACAGGAGGAGGCAGTGACGCTGCGCCAGCTCCTTTATTTTCTATAATACAGGAGAAAGCAGAGACACTGCTCCAGCTCCTTTATTTTCTATAATACAGGAGGAAGCAGTGACGCTGCTCCAGCTCCTTTATTTTCTATAATACAGGAGGAAGCAGTGACGCTGCTCCAGCTCCTTTATTTTCTATAATACAGGAGGAAGCAGTGACGCTTCTCCAGCTCCTTTATTTTTTATAATACAGGAGAAAGCAGAGACACTGCTCCAGCTCCTTTATTTTCTATAATACAGGAGGAAGCAGAGACACTGCTCCAGCTCCTTTATTTTCTATAATACAGGAGGAAGCAGAGACACTGCTCCAGCTCCTTTATTTTCTATAATACAGGAGGGAGCAGAGACGCTGCTCCAGCTCCTTTATTTTCTATAATACAGGAGGAAGCAGTGACGCTGCTCCAGCTCCTTTATTTTCTATAATACAGGAGGAAGCAGAGACACTGCTCCAGCTCCTTTATTTTCTAAAGTACAGGAGGAAGCAGTGACGCTGCTCCAGCACCTTTATTTTCTATAATACTGGAGGAAGCATTGACTCTGCTCCAGCTCCTTTCTTTTCTAGAATACAGGAGGAAGCAGTGACGCTGCTCCAGCTCCTTTATTTTCTATAATACAGGAGAAAGCAGAGACACTGCTCCAGCTCCTTTATTTTCTATAATACAGGTGGAAGCAGAGACGCTGCTCCAGCTCCTTTATTTTCTATAACGCAGGAGGAAGCAGTGACGCTGCTCCAGCTCCTTTATTTTCTATAATACAGGAGGAAGCAGTGACGCTGCTCCAGCTCCTTTATTTTCTATAATACAGGAGAAAGCAGAGACACTGCTCCAGCTCCTTTATTTTCTATAATACAGGAGCAAGCAGAGACACTGCTCCAGCTCCTTTATTTTCTATAATACAGGAGGAAGCAGAGACGCTGCTCCAGCTCCTTTATTTTCTATAATACAGCAGGAAGCAGAGACACTGATCCAGCTCCTTTATTTTCTATAATACAGGAGGAAGCAGAGACGCTGCTCCAGCTCCTTTATTTTCTATAATACAGGAGGGAGCAGAGACGCTGCTCCAGCTCCTTTATTTTCTATAATACAGGAGGAAGCAGTGACGCTGCTCCAGCTCCTTTATTTTCTATAATACAGGAGGAAGCAGAGACACTGCTCCAGCTCCTTTATTTTCTATAATACAGGAGGAAGCAGTGACGCTGCTCCAGCACCTTTATTTTCTGTAATACAGGAGGGAGCAGTGACGCTGCTCCAGCTCCTTTATTTTCTATAATACAGGGGGAAGTAGTGACGCTGCTCCAGCTCCTTTATTTTCTATAATACAGGAGGAAGTAGTGACGCTGCTCCAGCTCCTTTATTTTCTATAATACAGGAGGAAGCAGTGACGCTGCTCCAGTTCCTTTATTTTCTATAATACAGGAGGAAGCATTGACTCTGCTCCAGCTCCTTTCTTTTCTAGAATACAGGAGGAAGCAGTGACGCTGCTCCAGCTCCTTTATTTTCTATAATACAGGAGAAAGCAGAGACACTGCTCCAGCTCCTTTATTTTCTATAATACAGGAGGAAGCAGTGACGCTGCTCCAGCTCCTTTATTTTCTATAATACAGGAGGAAGCAGTGACGCTGCTCCAGCTCCTTTATTTTCTATAATACAGGAAAAAGCAGTGACGCTGCTCCAGCTCCTTTATTTTCCATAATACAGGAGGAAGCAGTGACGCTGCTCCAGTTCCTTTATTTTCTCTAATACAGGAAGAAGCAGAAACGCTGCTCCAGATCCTTTATTTTCTGTAATACAGGAGGGAGCAGTGACGCTGCTCCAGCTCCTTTATTTTCTATAATACAGGGGGAAGTAGTGACGCTGCTCCAGCTCCTTTATTTTCTATAATACAGGAGGAAGTAGTGACGCTGCTCCAGCTCCTTTATTTTCTATAATACAGGAGGAAGCAGTGACGCTGCTCCAGTTCCTTTATTTTCTATAATACAGGAGGAAGCAGTGACGCTGCTCCAGCTCCTTTATTTTCTATAATTCAGGAGGAAGCAGTGACGCTGCCTCAGCTCCTTTATTTTCTATAATACAGGAGGAAGCAGAGACTCTGCTCCAGCTCCTTTATTTTCTATAATACAGGAGGAAGCAGTGACGCTGCTCCAGCTCCTTTATTTTCTATAATTCAGGAGGAAGCAGTGACTCTGCTCCAGCTCCTTTATTTTCTATAATACAGGAGGAAGCAGAGACACTGCTTCAGCTCCTTTATTTTCTATAATACAGGAGGAAGCAGAGACGCTGCTCCAGCTCCTTTATTTTCTATAATACAGGAGGAAGCAGTGACGCTGCTCCAGCTCCTTTATTTTCTATAATACAGGAGGAAGCCGAGACTCTGCTCCAGCTCCTTTATTTTCTATAATACAGGAGGAAGCCGAGACTCTGATCCAGTTCCTTTATTTTCTATAATACAGGAGGAAGCAGTGACGCTGCTCCAGCTCCTTTATTTTCTATAATACAGGAGGAAGCAGTGACGCTGCGCCAGCTCCTTTATTTTCTATAATACAGGAGAAAGCAGAGACACTGCTCCAGCTCCTTTATTTTCTATAATACAGGAGGAAGCAGTGACGCTGCTCCAGCTCCTTTATTTTCTATAATACAGGAGGAAGCAGTGACGCTGCTCCAGCTCCTTTATTTTCTATAATACAGGAGGAAGCAGTGACGCTTCTCCAGCTCCTTTATTTTTTATAATACAGGAGAAAGCATTGACGCTGCGCCAGCTCCTTTATTTTCTATAATACAGGAGAAAGCAGAGACACTGCTCCAGCTCCTTTATTTTCTATAATACAGGAGGAAGCAGTGACGCTGCTCCAGCTCCTTTATTTTCTATAATACAGGAGGAAGCAGTGACGCTGCTCCAGCTCCTTTATTTTCTATAATACAGGAAAAAGCAGTGACGCTGCTCCAGCTCCTTTATTTTCCATAATACAGGAGGAAGCAGTGACGCTGCTCCAGTTCCTTTATTTTCTCTAATACAGGAAGAAGCAGAAACGCTGCTCCAGATCCTTTATTTTCTGTAATACAGGAGGGAGCAGTGACGCTGCTCCAGCTCCTTTATTTTCTATAATACAGGGGGAAGTAGTGACGCTGCTCCAGCTCCTTTATTTTCTATAATACAGGAGGAAGTAGTGACGCTGCTCCAGCTCCTTTATTTTCTATAATACAGGAGGAAGCAGTGACGCTGCTCCAGTTCCTTTATTTTCTATAATACAGGAGGAAGCAGTGACGCTGCTCCAGCTCCTTTATTTTCTATAATTCAGGAGGAAGCAGTGACGCTGCCTCAGCTCCTTTATTTTCTATAATACAGGAGGAAGCAGAGACTCTGCTCCAGCTCCTTTATTTTCTATAATACAGGAGGAAGCAGTGACGCTGCTCCAGCTCCTTTATTTTCTATAATTCAGGAGGAAGCAGTGACTCTGCTCCAGCTCCTTTATTTTCTATAATACAGGAGGAAGCAGAGACACTGCTTCAGCTCCTTTATTTTCTATAATACAGGAGGAAGCAGAGACGCTGCTCCAGCTCCTTTATTTTCTATAATACAGGAGGAAGCAGTGACGCTGCTCCAGCTCCTTTATTTTCTATAATACAGGAGGAAGCCGAGACTCTGCTCCAGCTCCTTTATTTTCTATAATACAGGAGGAAGCCGAGACTCTGATCCAGTTCCTTTATTTTCTATAATACAGGAGGAAGCAGTGACGCTGCTCCAGCTCCTTTATTTTCTATAATACAGGAGGAAGCAGTGACGCTGCGCCAGCTCCTTTATTTTCTATAATACAGGAGAAAGCAGAGACACTGCTCCAGCTCCTTTATTTTCTATAATACAGGAGGAAGCAGTGACGCTGCTCCAGCTCCTTTATTTTCTATAATACAGGAGGAAGCAGTGACGCTGCTCCAGCTCCTTTATTTTCTATAATACAGGAGGAAGCAGTGACGCTTCTCCAGCTCCTTTATTTTTTATAATACAGGAGAAAGCAGAGACACTGCTCCAGCTCCTTTATTTTCTATAATACAGGAGGAAGCAGAGACACTGCTCCAGCTCCTTTATTTTCTATAATACAGGAGGAAGCAGAGACACTGCTCCAGCTCCTTTATTTTCTACAATACAGGAGGGAGCAGAGACGCTGCTCCAGCTCCTTTATTTTCTATAATACAGCTGGAAGCAGAGACGCTGCTCCAGCTCCTTTATTTTCTATAATACAGGAAAAAGCAGTGACGCTGCTCCAGCTCCTTTATTTTCCATAATACAGGAGGAAGCAGTGACGCTGCTCCAGTTCCTTTATTTTCTCTAATACAGGAAGAAGCAGAAACGCTGCTCCAGATCCTTTATTTTCTGTAATACAGTAGGGAGCAGTGACGGTGCTCCAGCTCCTTTATTTTCTATAATACAGGGGGAAGTAGTGACGCTGCTCCAGCTGCTTTATTTTCTATAATACAGGAGGAAGTAGTGACGCTGCTCCAGCTCCTTTATTTTCTATAATACAGGAGGAAGCAGTGACGCTGCTCCAGTTCCTTTATTTTCTATAATACAGGAGGAAGCAGTGACGCTGCTCCAGCTCCTTTATTTTCTATAATTCAGGAGGAAGCAGTGACGCTGCCTCAGCTCCTTTATTTTCTATAATACAGGAGGAAGCAGAGACTCTGCTCCAGCTCCTTTATTTTCTATAATACAGGAGGAAGCAGTGACGCTGCTCCAGCTCCTTTATTTTCTATAATTCAGGAGGAAGCAGTGACTCTGCTCCAGCTCCTTTATTTTCTATAATACAGGAGGAAGCAGAGACACTGCTCCAGCTCCTTTATTTTCTATAATACAGGAGGAAGCAGTGACTCTGCTCCAGCTCCTTTATTTTCTATAATACAGGAGGAAGCAGAGACACTGCTCCAGCTCCTTTATTTTCTATAATACAGGAGGAAGCAGTGACGCTGCTCCAGCTCCTTTATTTTCTATAATACAGGAGGAAGCAGTGACGCTGCTCCAGCTCCTTTATTTTCTATAATACAGGAGGAAGCCGAGACTCTGCTCCAGCTCCTTTATTTTCTATAATACAGGAGGAAGCAGAGACACTGCTCCAGCTCCTTTATTTTCTATAAAAGAGGAGAAAGCAGAGACACTGCTCCAGCTCCTTTATTTTCTCTAATACAGGAGGAAGCAGAGACACTGCTCCAGCTCCTTTATTTTCTATAATACAGGAGGAAGCAGAGACGCTGCTCCAGCTCCTTTATTTTCTATAATACAGGAGAAAGCAGAGACACTGCTCCAGCTCCTTTATTTTCTCTAATACAGGAGGAAGCAGAGACACTGCTCCAGCTCCTTTATTTTCTATAATACAGGAGAAAGCAGAGACACTGCTCCAGCTCCTTTATTTTCTATAATACAGGAGGAAGCAGAGACACTGCTCCAGCTCCTTTATTTTCTATAATACAGGAGGAAGCAGTGACGCTGCTCCAGCTCCTTTATTTTCTATACTACAGGAGGAAGCAGTGACGCTGCTCCAGCTCCGTTATTTTCTATAATACAGGAGGAAGCAGAGACGCTGCTCCAGCTCCGTTATTTTCTATAATACAGGAGGAAGCAATGACGCTGCTCCAGCTCCTTTATTTTCTATAATACAGGAGGAAGCAGTGACGCTGCTCCAGCTCCTTTATTTTCTATAATTCAGGAGGAAGCAGAGAAACTGCTCCAGTTCCTTTATTTTCTATAATACAGGAGGAAGCAGTGACGCTGCTCCAGCTCCTTTATGTTCTATAATACAGGAGGAAGCAGTGACGCTGCTCCAGCTCCTTTATTTTCTATAATACAGGAGTAAGCAGTGACGCTGCTCCAGCTCCTTTATTTTCTATAATACAGGAGTAAGCAGTGACGCTGCTCCAGCTCCTTTATTTTCTATAATACAGGAGGAAGCGGTGACGCTGCTCCAGCTCCTTTATTTTCTATAATACAGGAGGAAGCAGTGACGCTGCTCCACCTCCTTTATTTTCTATAATACAGGAGGAAGCAGAGACACTGCTCCAGCTCCTTTATTTTCTATAATACAGGAGGAAGCAGTGACGCTGCTCCAGCACCTTTATTTTCTATAATACTGGAGGAAGCATTGACTCTGCTCCAGCTCCTTTCTTTTCTAGAATACAGGAGGAAGCAGTGACGCTGCTCCAGCTCCGTTATTTTCTATAATACTGGAGAAAGCAGAGACACTGCTCCAGCTCCTTTATTTTCTATAATACAGGTGGAAGCAGAGACGCTGCTCCAGCTCCTTCATTTTCTATAACGCAGGAGGAAGCAGTGACGCTGCTCCAGCACCTTTATTTTCTATAATACTGGAGGAAGCATTGACTCTGCTCCAGCTCCTTTCTTTTCTAGAATACAGGAGGAAGCAGTGACGCTGCTCCAGCTCCGTTATTTTCTATAATACTGGAGAAAGCAGAGACACTGCTCCAGCTCCTTTATTTTCTATAATACAGGTGGAAGCAGAGACGCTGCTCCAGCTCCTTCATTTTCTATAACGCAGGAGGAAGCAGTGACGCTGCTCCAGCTCCTTTATTTTCTATAATACAGGAGGAAGCAGTGACGCTGCTCCAGCTCCTTTATTTTCTATAATACAGGAGAAAGCAGAGACACTGCTCCAGCTCCTTTATTTTCTATAATACAGGAGCAAGCAGAGACACTGCTCCAGCTCCTTTATTTTCTATAATACAGGAGGAAGCAGAGACACTGCTCCAGCTCCTTTATTTTCTATAATACAGGAGAAAGCAGAGACACTGTTCCAGCTCCTTTATTTTCTATAATACAGCAGGAAGCAGAGACACTGATCCAGCTCCTTTATTTTCTATAATACAGGAGGAAGCAGAGACGCTGCTCCAGCTCCTTTATTTTCTATAATACAGGAGAGAGCAGAGACGCTGCTCCAGCTCCTTTATTTTTTATAATACAGGAGGAAGCAGTGACGCTGCTCCAGCTCCTTTATTTTCTATACTACAGGGGGAAGCAGAGACGCTGCTCCAGCTCCTTTATTTTCTATAATACAGGAGGAAGCAGAGACACTGCTCCAGCTCCTATATTTTCTATAATACAGGAGGAAGCAGAGACACTGCTCCAGCTCCTTTATTTTCTATAATACAGGAGGGAGCAGAGACGCTGCTCCAGCTCCTTTATTTTCCATAATACAGCTGGAAGCAGAGACGCTGCTCCAGCTCCTTTATTTTCTATAATACAGGAAAAAGCAGTGACGCTGCTCCAGCTCCTTTATTTTCTATAATACAGGAGGAAGCAGTGACGCTGCTCCAGTTCCTTTATTTTCTATAATACAGGAAGAAGCAGTGACGCTGCTCCAGATCCTTTATTTTCTGTAATACAGGAGGGAGCAGTGACGCTGCTCCAGCTCCTTTATTTTCTATAATACAGGAGGAAGTAGTGACGCTGCTCCAGCTCCTTTATTTTCTATAATACAGGAGGAAGCAGTGACGCTGCTCCAGTTCCTTTATTTTTTATAATACAGGAGGAAGCAGTGACGCTGCTCCAGCTCCTTTATTTTCTATAATTCAGGAGGAAGCAGTGACGCAGCTCCAGCTCCTTTATTTTCTATAATACAGGAGGAAGCAGTGACGCTGCTCCAGCTCCTTTATTTTCTATAATACAGGAGGAAGCAGTGACGCTGCCTCAGCTCCTTTATTTTCTATAATACAGGAGGAAGCAGTGACGCTGCTCCAGCTCCTTTATTTTCTGTAATACAGGAGGAAGCAGAGTCTCTGCTCCAGCTCCTTTATTTTCTACAATACAGGAGGAAGCAGAGACACTGCTCCAGCTCCTTTATTTTCTATAATACAGGAGGAAGCCGAGACTCTGATCCAGCTCCTTTATTTTCTATAATACAGGAGGAAGCAGTGACACTGCTCCAGCTCCTTTATTTTCTATAATACTGGAGGAAGCAGTGACGCTGCTCCAGCTCCTTTATTTTCTATAATACAGGAGCAAGCAGAGACACTGCTCCAGCTCCTTTATTTTCTATAATACAGGAGGAAGCAGAGACGCTGCTCCAGCTCCTTTATTTTCTATAATACAGGAGGAAGCAGAGACGCTGCTCCAGCTCCTTTATTTTCTATAATACAGGAGAAAGCAGAGACACTGCTCCAGCTCCTTTATTTTCTATAATACAGGAGAAAGCAGAGACACTGCTCCAGCTCCTTTGTTTTCTATAATACAGGAGGAAGCAGAGACACTGCTCCAGCTCCTTTATTTTCTATAATACAGGAGAAAGCAGAGACGCTGCTCCAGCTCCTTTATTTTCTATAATACAGGAGGAAGCAGAGACACTGCTCCAGCTCCTTTATTTTCTATAATACAGGAGGAAGCAGTGACGCTGCTCCAGCTCCTTTATTTTCTATAATACAGGGGAAAGCAGAGACGCTGCTCCAGCTCCTTTATTTTCTATAATACAGGAGTAAGCAGAGACACTGCTCCAGCTCCTTTATTTTCTATAATACAGGAGGAAGCAGAGACACTGCTCCAGCTCCTTTATTTTCTATAATACAGGAGGGAGCAGAGACGCTGCTCCAGCTCCTTTATTTTCTATAATACAGGAGGGAGCAGAGACGCTGCTCCAGCTCCTTTATTTTCTATAATACAGGAGGAAGCAGTGACGCTGCTCCAGCTCCTTTTTTTTCTATAATACAGGAGGAAGCAGTGACGCTGCTCCAGTTCCTTTATTTTCTATAATACAGGAGGAAGCAGAGACACTGCTCCAGCTCCTTTATTTTCTATAATACAGGAGGAAGCAGTGATGCTGCTCCAGCTCCTTTATTTTCTATAATACAGGAGGAAGCCGAGACTCTGCTCCAGCTCCTTTATTTTCTATAATACAGGAGGAAGCCGAGACTCTGATCCAGCTCCTTTATTTTCTATAATACAGGAGGAAGCAATGACGCTGCTCCAGCTCCTTTATTTTCTATAATACAGGAGGAAGCAGTGACGCTGCTCCAGCTCCTTTATTTTCTATAATACAGGAGAAAGCCGAGACACTGCTCCAGCTCCTTTATTTTCGAGAATACAGGAGGAAGCAGTGACGCTGCTCCAGCTCCTTTATTTTCTATAATACAGGAGGAAGCAGTGACGCTGCTCCAGCTCCTTTATTTTCTATAATACAGGAGGAAGCAGTGACGCTTCTCCAGCTCCTTTATTTTTTATAATACAGGAGAAAGCAGAGACACTGCTCCAGCTCCTTTATTTTCTATAATACAGGAGGAAGCAGAGACACTGCTCCAGCTCCTTTATTTTCTATAATACAGGAGGAATCAGAGACGCTGCTCCAGCTCCTTTATTTTCTATAATACAGGAGAAAGCAGAGACACTGTTCCAGCTCCTTTACTTTCTATAATACAGCAGGAAGCAGAGACACTGATCCAGCTCCTTTATTTTCTATAATACAGGAGGAAGCAGAGACGCTGCTCCAGCTCCTTTATTTTCTATAATACAGGAGAAAACAGAGACGCTGCTCCAGCTCCTTTATTTTTTATAATACAGGAGGAAGCAGTGACGCTGCTCCAGCTCCTTTATATTCTATAATACAGGGGGAAGCAGAGACGCTGCTCCAGCTCCTTTATTTTCTATAATACAGGAGGAAGCAGAGACACTGCTCCAGCTCCTATATTTTCTATAATACAGGAGGAAGCAGAGACACTGCTCCAGCTCCTTTATTTTCTATAATACAGGAGGGAGCAGAGACGCTGCTCCAGCTCCTTTATTTTCTATAATACAGGAGGAAGCAGTGACGCTGCTCCAGCTCCTTTATTTTCTATAATACAGGAGGAAGCAGTGACACTGCTCCAGCTCCTTTATTTTCTATAATACAGGAGGAAGCAGTGACGCTGCTCCAGCACCTTTATTTTCTATAATACTGGAGGAAGCATTGACTCTGCTCCAGCTCCTTTCTTTTCTAGAATACAGGAGGAAGCAGTGACGCTGCTCCAGCTCCTTTATTTTCTACAATACAGGAGAAAGCAGAGACACTGCTCCAGCTCCTTTATTTTCTATAATACAGGTGGAAGCAGAGACGCTGCTCCAGCTCCTTTATTTTCTATAACGCAGGAGGAAGCAGTGACGCTGCTCCAGCTCCTTTATTTTCTATAATACAGGAGGAAGCAGTGACGCTGCTCCAGCTCCTTTATTTTCTATAATACAGGAGAAAGCAGAGACACTGCTCCAGCTCCTTTATTTTCTATAATACAGGAGCAAGCAGAGACACTGCTCCAGCTCCTTTATTTTCTATAATACAGGAGGAAGCAGAGACGCTGCTCCAGCTCCTTTATTTTCTATAATACAGCAGGAAGCAGAGACACTGATCCAGCTCCTTTATTTTCTATAATACAGGAGGAAGCAGAGACGCTGCTCCAGCTCCTTTATTTTCTATAATACAGGAGAAAGCAGATACGCTGCTCCAGCTCCTTTATTTTATATAATACAGGAGGAAGCAGTGACGCTGCTCCAGCTCCTTTATATTCTATAATACAGGGGGAAGCAGAGACGCTGCTCCAGCTCCTTTATTTTCTATAATACAGGAGGAAGCAGAGACACTGCTCCAGCTCCTATATTTTCTATAATACAGGAGGAAGCAGAGACACTGCTCCAGCTCCTTTATTTTCTATAATACAGGAGGGAGCAGAGACGCTGCTCCAGCTCCTTTATTTTCTATAATACAGGAGGAAGCAGTGACGCTGCTCCAGCTCCTTTATTTTCTATAATACAGGAGGAAGCAGAGACACTGCTCCAGCTCCTTTATTTTCTATAATACAGGAGGAAGCAGTGACGCTGCTCCAGCACCTTTATTTTCTATAATACTGGAGGAAGCATTGACTCTGCTCCAGCTCCTTTCTTTTCTAGAATACAGGAGGAAGCAGTGACGCTGCTCCAGCTCCTTTATTTTCTATAATACAGGAGAAAGCAGAGACACTGCTCCAGCTCCTTTATTTTCTATAATACAGGTGGAAGCAGAGACGCTGCTCCAGCTCCTTTATTTTCTATAACGCAGGAGGAAGCAGTGACGCTGCTCCAGCTCCTTTATTTTCTATAATACAGGAGGAAGCAGTGACGCTGCTCCAGCTCCTTTATTTTCTATAATACAGGAGAAAGCAGAGACACTGCTCCAGCTCCTTTATTTTCTACAATACAGGAGGAAGCAGAGACACTGCTCCAGCTCCTTTATTTTCTATAATACAGGAGGAAGCAGAGACGCTGCTCCAGCTCCTTTATTTTCTATAATACAGGAGAAAGCAGAGACACTGTTCCAGCTCCTTTATTTTCTGTAATACAGCAGGAAGCAGAGACACTGATCCAGCTCCTTTATTTTCTATAATACAGGAGGAAGCAGAGACGCTGCTCCAGCTCCTTTATTTTCTATAATACAGGAGAAAGCAGAGACGCTGCTCCAGCTCCTTTATTTTTTATAATACAGGAGGAAGCAGTGACGCTGCTCCAGCTCCTTTATTTTCTATAATACAGGGGGAAGCAGAGACGCTGCTCCAGCTCCTTTATTTTCTATAATACAGGAGGAAGCAGAGACACTGCTCCAGCTCCTATATTTTCTATAATACAGGAGGAAGCAGAGACACTGCTCCAGCTCCTTTATTTTCTATAATACAGGAGGGAGCAGAGACGCTGCTCCAGCTCCTTTATTTTCTATAATACAGCTGGAAGCAGAGACGCTGCTCCAGTTCCTTTATTTTCTATAATACAGGAAAAAGCAGTGACGCTGCTCCAGCTCCTTTATTTTCTATAATACAGGAGGAAGCAGTGACGCTGCTCCAGTTCCTTTATTTTCTATAATACAGGAAGAAGCAGTGACGCTGCTCCAGATCCTTTATTTTCTGTAATACAGGAGGGAGCAGAGACGCTGCTCCAGCTCCTTTATTTTCTATAATACAGGAGGAAGTAGTGACTCTGCTCCAGCTCCTTTATTTTCTATAATACAGGAGGAAGCAGTGACGCTGCTCCAGTTCCTTTATTTTTTATAATACAGGAGGAAGCAGTGACGCTGCTCCAGCTCCTTTATTTTCTATAATTCAGGAGGAAGCAGTGACGCAGCTCCAGCTCCTTTATTTTCTATAATACAGGAGGAAGCAGTGACGCTGCTCCAGCTCCTTTATTTTCTATAATACAGGAGGAAGCAGTGACGCTGCCTCAGCTCCTTTATTTTCTATAATACAGGAGGAAGCAGTGACGCTGCTCCAGCTCCTTTATTTTCTGTAATACAGGAGGAAGCAGAGTCTCTGCTCCAGCTCCTTTATTTTCTATAATACAGGAGGAAGCAGAGACACTGCTCCAGCTCCTTTATTTTCTATAATACAGGAGGAAGCCGAGACTCTGCTCCAGCTCCTTTATTTTCTATAATACAGGAGGAAGCCGAGACTCTGATCCAGCTCCTTTATTTTCTATAATACAGGAGGAAGCAGTGACACTGCTCCAGCTCCTTTATTTTCTATAATACTGGAGGAAGCAGTGACGCTGCTCCAGCTCCTTTATTTTCTATAATACAGGAGCAAGCAGAGACACTGCTCCAGCTCCTTTATTTTCTATAATACAGGAGGAAGCAGAGACGCTGCTCCAGCTCCTTTATTTTCTATAATACAGGAGGAAGCAGAGACGCTGCTCCAGCTCCTTTATTTTCTATAATACAGGAGAAAGCAGAGACACTGCTCCAGCGCCTTTATTTTCTATAATACAGGAGAAAGCAGAGACACTGCTCCAGCTCCTTTATTTTCTATAATACAGGAGGAAGCAGAGACACTGCTCCAGCTCCTTTATTTTCTATAATACAGGAGAAAGCAGAGACGCTGCTCCAGCTCCTTTATTTTCTATAATACAGGAGGAAGCAGAGACACTGCTCCAGCTCCTTTATTTTCTATAATACAGGAGGAAGCAGTGACGCTGCTCCAGCTCCTTTATTTTCTATAATACAGGGGAAAGCAGAGACGCTGCTCCAGCTCCTTTATTTTCTATAATACAGGAGTAAGCAGAGACACTGCTCCAGCTCCTTTATTTTCTATAATACAGGAGGGAGCAGAGACGCTGCTCCAGCTCCTTTATTTTCTATAATACAGGAGGAAGCAGAGACACTGCTCCAGCTCCTTTATTTTCTATAATACAGGAGGAAGCAGTGATGCTGCTCCAGTTCCTTTATTTTCTATAATACAGGAGGAAGCAGAGACACTGCTCCAGCTCCTTTATTTTCTATAATACAGGAGGAAGCAGTGATGCTGCTCCAGCTCCTTTATTTTCTATAATACAGGAGGAAGCCGAGACTCTGCTCCAGCTCCTTTATTTTCTATAATACAGGAGGAAGCCGAGACTCTGATCCAGCTCCTTTATTTTCTATAATACAGGAGGAAGCAGTGACGCTGCTCCAGCTCCTTTATTTTCTATAATACAGGAGGAAGCAGTGACGCTGCTCCAGCTCCTTTATTTTCTATAATACAGGAGAAAGCAGAGACACTGCTCCAGCTCCTTTATTTTCTATAATACAGGAGGAAGCAGTGACGCTGCTCCAGCTCCTTTATTTTCTATAATACAGGAGGAAGCAGTGACACTGCTCCAGCTCCTTTATTTTCTATAATACAGGAGGAAGCAGTGACGCTTCTCCAGCTCCTTTATTTTTTATAATACAGGAGAAAGCAGAGACACTGTTCCAGCTCCTTTATTTTCTATAATACAGCAGGAAGCAGAGACACTGATCCAGCTCCTTTATTTTCTATAATACAGGAGGAAGCAGAGACGCTGCTCCAGCTCCTTTATTTTCTATAATACAGGAGAAAGCAGAGACGCTGCTCCAGCTCCTTTATTTTTTATAATACAGGAGGAAGCAGTGACGCTGCTCCAGCTCCTTTATATTCTATAATATAGGGGGAAGCAGAGACGCTGCTCCAGCTCCTTTATTTTCTATAATACAGGAGGAAGCAGAGACACTGCTCCAGCTCCTATATTTTCTATAATACAGGAGGAAGCAGAGACACTGCTCCAGCTCCTTTATTTTCTATAATACAGGAGGGAGCAGAGACGCTGCTCCAGCTCCTTTATTTTCTAGAATACAGCTGGAAGCAGAGACGCTGCTCCAGCTCCTTTATTTTCTATAATACAGGAAAAAGCAGTGACGCTGCTCCAGCTCCTTTATTTTCCATAATACAGGAGGAAGCAGTGACGCTGCTCCAGTTCCTTTATTTTCTCTAATACAGGAAGAAGCAGAAACGCTGCTCCAGATCCTTTATTTTCTGTAATACAGGAGGGAGCAGTGACGCTGCTCCAGCTCCTTTATTTTCTATAATACAGGTGGAAGCAGAGACGCTGCTCCAGCTCCTTTATTTTCTATAATACAGGAGGAAGTAGTGACGCTGCTCCAGCTCCTTTATTTTCTATAATACAGGAGGAAGCAGTGACGCTGCTCCAGTTCCTTTATTTTCTATAATACAGGAGGAAGCAGTGACGCTGCTCCAGCTCCTTTATTTTCTATAATTCAGGAGGAAGCAGTGACGCTGCCTCAGCTCCTTTATTTTCTATAATACAGGAGGAAGCAGAGACTCTGCTCCAGCTCCTTTATTTTCTATAATACAGGAGGAAGCAGTGACGCTGCTCCAGCTCCTTTATTTTCTATAATTCAGGAGGAAGCAGTGACTCTGCTCCAGCTCATTTATTTTCTATAATACAGGAGGAAGCAGAGACACTGCTCCAGCTCCTTTATTTTCTATAATACAGGAGGAAGCAGTGACTCTGCTCCAGCTCCTTTATTTTCTATAATACAGGAGGAAGCAGAGACGCTGCTCCAGCTCCTTTATTTTCTATAATACAGGAGGAAGCAGTGACGCTGCTCCAGCTCCTTTATTTTCTATAATACAGGAGGAAGCCGAGACTCTGCTCCAGCTCCTTTATTTTCTATAATACAGGAGGAAGCCGAGACTCTGATCCAGCTCCTTTATTTTCTATAATACAGGAGGAAGCAGTGACGCTGCTCCAGCTCCTTTATTTTCTATAATACAGGAGGAAGCAGTGACGCTGCTCCAGCTCCTTTATTTTCTATAATACAGGAGGAAGCAGTGACGCTGCTCCAGCTCCTTTATTTTCTTTAATACAGGAGGAAGCAGAGACACTGCGCCAGCTCCTTTATTTTCTATAATACAGGAGTAAGCAGAGACACTGCTCCAGCTCCTTTATTTTCTATAATACAGGAGGAAGCAGAGACGCTGCTCCAGCTCCTTTATTTTCTATAATACAGGTGAAAGCAGAGACACTGCTTCAGCTCCTTTATTTTCTATAATACAGGAGAAAGCAGAGACACTGCTCCAGCTCCTTTATTTTCTATAATACAGGAGGAAGCAGAGACACTGCTCCAGCTCCTTTATTTTCTATAATACAGGAGAAAGCAGAGACGCTGCTCCAGCTCCTTTATTTTCTATAATACAGGAGGAAGCAGTGACGCTGCTCCAGCTCCTTTATTTTCTATAATACAGGGGAAAGCAGAGACGCTGCTCCAGCTCCTTTATTTTCTATAATACAGGAGGAAGCAGAGACACTGCTCCAGCTCCTTTATTTTCTATAATACAGGAGGAAGCAGAGACACTGCTCCAGCTCCTTTATTTTCTATAATACTGGAGGGAGCAGAGACGCTGCTCCAGCTCCTTTATTTTCTATAATACAGCTGGAAGCAGAGACGCTGCTCCAGCTCCTTTATTTTCTATAATACAGGAGGAAGCAGTGACGCTGCTCCAGCTCCTTTATTTTCTATAATACAGGAGGAAGCAGTGACGCTGCTCCAGTTCCTTTATTTTCTATAATACAGGAGGAAGCAGTGACGCTGCTCCAGATCCTTTATTTTCTGTAATACAGAAGGGAGCAGAGACGCTGCTCCAGCTCCTTTATTTTCTATAATACAGGTGGAAGCAGAGACGCTGCTCCTGCTCCTTTATTTTCTATAATACAGGAGGAAGCAGAGACCCTGCTCCAGCTCCTTTATTTTCTATAATACAGGAGGAAGCAGTGACGCTGCTCCAGCTCCTTTATTTTCTATAATACAGGAGGAAGCAGTGACGCTGCGCCAGCTCCTTTATTTTCTATAATACAGGAGGAAGCAGTGACGCTGCTCCAGTTCCTTTATTTTCTATAATACAGGAGGAAGCAGTGACGCTGCTCCAGCTCCTTTAGTTTCTATAATTCAGGCGGAAGCAGTGACGCTGCTCCAGCTCCTTTATTTTCTATAATACAGGAGGAAGCAGAGACACTGCTCCAGCTCCTTTATTTTCTATAATAAAGGAGGAAGCAGAGACACTGCTCCAGCTCCTTTATTTTCTATAATACAGGAGGAAGCAGAGACGCTGCTCCAGCTCCTTTATTTTCTATAATACAGGAGGAAGCAGAGACACTGCTCCAGCTCCTTTATTTTCTATAATACAGGAGGAAGCAGAGACACTGCTCCAGCTCCTTTATTTTCTATAATACAGGAGGAAGCAGAGACGCTGCTCCAGCTCCTTTATTTTCTATAATATAGGAGGAAGCAGAGACACTGCTCCAGCTCCTTTATTTTCTATAATACAGGAGGAAGCAGTGACGCTGCCTCAGCTCCTTTATTTTCTATAATACAGGGGGAAGCAGAGACGCTGCTCCAGCTCCTTTATTTTCTACAATACAGGAGGAAGCAGTGACGCTGCTCCAGCTCCTTTATATTCTATAATACAGGAGGAAGCAGAGACACTGCTCCAGCTCCTTTATTTTCTATAATACAGGAGGAAGCAGAGACGCTGCTCCAGCTCCTTTATTTTCTATAATACAGGAGGGAGCAGAGACGCTGCTCCAGCTCCTTTATTTTCTATAATACAGGAGGAAGCAGAGACACTGCTCCAGCTCCTTTATTTTCTATAATACAGGAGGGAGCAGAGACGCTGCTCCAGCTCCTTTATTTTCTATAATACAGGAGGAAGCAGTGACGCTGCTCCAGCTCCTTTATTTTCGATAATACAGGAGGAAGCAGTGACGCTGCTCCAGTTCCTTTATTTTCTATAATACAGGAGGAAGCAGAGACACTGCTCCAGCTCCTTTATTTTCTATAATACAGGAGGAAGCAGTGATGCTGCTCCAGCTCCTTTATTTTCTATAATACAGGAGGAAGCCGAGACTGTGCTCCAGCTCCTTTATTTTCTATAATACAGGAGGAAGCCGAGACTCTGATCCAGCTCCTTTATTTTCTATAATACAGGAGGAAGCAGTGACGCTGCTCCAGCTCCTTTATTTTCTATAATACAGGAAAAAGCAGTGACGCTGCTCCAGCTCCTTTATTTTCTATAATACAGGAGAAAGCAGAGACACTGCTCCAGCTCCTTTATTTTCTATAATACAGGAGGAAGCAGTGACGCTGCTCCAGCTCCTTTATTTTGTATAATACAGGAGGAAGCAGTGACGCTGCTCCAGCTCCTTTATTTTCTATAATACAGGAGGAAGCAGTGACGCTTCTCCAGCTCCTTTATTTTTTATAATACAGGAGAAAGCAGAGACACTGCTCCAGCTCCTTTATTTTCTATAATACAGGAGGAAGCAGAGACACTGCTCCAGCTCCTTTATTTTCTATAACACAGGAGGAAGCAGAGACACTGCTCCAGCTCCTTTATTTTCTACAATTCAGGAGGGAGCAGAGACGCTGCTCCAGCTCCTTTATTTTCTATAATACAGCTGGAAGCAGAGACGCTGCTCCAGCTCCTTTATTTTCTATAATACAGGAAAAAGCAGTGACGCTGATCCAGCTCCTTTATTTTCCATAATACAGGAGGAAGCAGTGACGCTGCTCCAGTTCCTTTATTTTCTCTAATACAGGAAGAAGCAGAAACGCTGCTCCAGATCCTTTATTTTCTGGAATACAGGAGGGAGCAGTGACGCTGCTCCAGCTCCTTTATTTTCTATAATACAGGTGGAAGCAGAGACGCTGCTCCAGATCCTTTATTTTCTGTAATACAGGAGGAAGTAGTGACGCTGCTCCAGCTCCTTTATTTTCTCTCATACAGGAGGAAGCAGTGACGCTGCTCCAGTTCCTTTATTTTCTATAATACAGGAGGAAGCAGTGACGCTGCTCCAGCTCCTTTATTTTCTATAATTCAGGAGGAAGCAGTGACGCTGCCTCAGCTCCTTTATTTTCTATAATACAGGAGGAAGCAGAGACTCTGCTCCAGCTCCTTTATTTTCTATAATACAGGAGGAAGCAGTGACGCTGCTCCAGCTCCTTTATTTTCTATAATTCAGGAGGAAGCAGTGACTCTGCTCCAGCTCCTTTATTTTCTATAATACAGGAGGAAGCAGAGACACTGCTCCAGCTCCTTTATTTTCTATAATACAGGAGGAAGCAGTGACTCTGCTCCAGCTCCTTTATTTTCTATAATACAGGAGGAAGCAGAGACACTGCTCCAGCTCCTTTATTTTCTATAATACAGGAGGAAGCAGAGACGCTGCTCCAGCTCCTTTATTTTCTATAATACAGGAGGAAGCAGTGACGCTGCTCCAGCTCCTTTATTTTCTATAATACAGGAGGAAGCCGAGACTCTGCTCCAGCTCCTTTATTTTCTATAATACAGGAGGAAGCCGAGACTCTGATCCAGCTCCTTTATTTTCTATAATACAGGAGGAAGCAGTGACGCTGCTCCAGCTCCTTTATTTTCTATAATACAGGAGGAAGCAGTGACGCTGCTCCAGCTCCTTTATTTTCTATAATACAGGAGGAAGCAGTGACGCTGCTCCAGCTCCTTTATTTTCTATAATACAGGAGCAAGCAGAGACACTGCGCCAGCTCCTTTATTTTCTATAATACAGGAGGAAGCAGAGACACTGCTCCAGCTCCTTTATTTTCTATAATACAGGAGGAAGCAGAGACGCTGCTCCAGCTCCTTTATTTTCTATAATACAGGTGAAAGCAGAGACACTGCTTCAGCTCCTTTATTTTCTATAATACAGGAGAAAGCAGAGACACTGCTCCAGCTCCTTTATTTTCTATAATACAGCAGGAAGCAGTGACGCTGCTCCAGCTCCTTTATTTTCTATAATACAGGAGAAAGCAGAGACGCTGCTCCAGCTCCTTTATTTTCTATAATACAGGAGGAAGCAGAGACACTGCTCCAGCTCCTTTATTTTCTATAATACAGGAGGAAGCAGTGACGCTGCTCCAGCTCCTTTATTTTCTATAATACAGGGGAAAGCAGAGACGCTGCTCCAGCTCCTTTATTTTCTATAATACAGGAGGAAGCAGAGACACTGCTCCAGCTCCTTTATTTTCTATAATACAGGAGGAAGCAGAGACACTGCTCCAGCTCCTTTATTTTCTATAATACAGGAGGGAGCAGAGACGCTGCTCCAGCTCCTTTATTTTCTATAATACAGCTGGAAGCAGAGACGCTGCTCCAGCTCCTTTATTTTCTATAATACAGGAGGAAGCAGTGACGCTGCTCCAGCTCCTTTATTTTCTATAATACAGGAGGAAGCAGTGACGCTGCTCCAGTTCCTTTATTTTCTATAATACAGGAGGAAGCAGTGACGCTGCTCCAGATCCTTTATTTTCTATAATACAGGTGGAAGCAGAGACGCTGCTCCAGCTCCTTTATTTTCTATAATACAGGAGGAAGTAGTGACGCTGCGCCAGCTCCTTTATTTTCTATAATACAGGAGGAAGCAGTGACGCTGCTCCAGTTCCTTTATTTTCTATAATACAGGAGGAAGCAGTGACGCTGCTCCAGCTCCTTTAGTTTCTATAATTCAGGAGGAAGCAGTGACGCTGCTCCAGCTCCTTTATTTTCTATAATACAGGAGGAAGCAGAGACACTGCTCCAGCTCCTTTATTTTCTATAATACAGGAGGAAGCAGAGACACTGCTCCAGCTCCTTTATTTTCTATAATACAGGAGGAAGCAGAGACACTGCTCCAGCTCCTTTATTTTCTATAATACAGGAGGAATCAGAGACACTGCTCCAGCTCCTTTATTTTCTATAATACAGGAGGAAGCAGAGACACTGCTCCAGCTCCTTTATTTTCTATAATACAGGAGGAAGCAGAGACTCTGCTCCAGCTCCTTTATTTTCTATAATACAGGAGGAAGCAGAGACACTGCTCCAGCTCCTTTATTTTCTATAATACAGGAGGAAGCAGTGACGCTGCCTCAGCTCCTTTATTTTCTATAATACAGGAGGAAGCAGTGACACTGCTCCAGCTCCTTTATTTTCTATAATACAGGAGGAAGCAGAGACACTGCTCCAGCTCCTTTATTTTCTATAATACAGGAGGAAGCAGTGACGCTGCCTCAGCACCTTTATTTTCTATAATACAGGGGGAAGCAGCGACGCTGCTCCAGCTCCTTTATTTTCTACAATACAGGAGGAAGCAGAGACACTGCTCCAGCTCCTTTATTTTCTATAATACAGGAGGAAGCAGAGACTCTGCTCCAGCTCCTTTATTTTCTATAATACAGGAGGAAGCAGAGACACTGCTCCAGTTCCTTTATTTTCTATAATACAGGAGGAAGCCGAGACTCTGCTCCAGCTCCTTTATTTTCTATAATACAGGAGGAAGCAGTGACGCTGCTCCAGCTCCTTTATTTTCTATAATACAGGAGGAAGCAGTGACGCTGCTCCAGCTCCTTTATTTTCTATCATACAGGAGGAAGCCGAGACTCTGATCCAGCTCCTTTATTTTCTATAATACAGGAGGAAGCGGAGACACTGCTCCAGGTCCTTTATTTTCTATAATACAGGAGGGAGCAGAGACGCTTCTCCAGCTCCTTTATTTTCTATAACACAGGAGGAAGCAGAGACACTGCTCCAGCTCCTTTATTTTCTATAATACAGGAGGACGCAGTGACGCTGCTCCAGCTCCTTTATTTTCTATAATACAGGAGGAAGCCGAGACTCTGATCCAGCTCCTTTATTTTCTATAATACAGGAGCAAGCAGAGACACTGCTCCAGCTCCTTTATTTTCTATAATACAGGAGAAAGCAGAGACGCTGCTCCAGCTCCTTTATTTTTTATAATACATGAGGAAGCAGAGACGCTGCTCCAGCTCCTTTATTTTCTATAATACAGGAGGAAGCAGAGACACTGCTCCAGCTCCTATATTTTCTATAATACAGGAGGAAGCAGAGACACTGCTCAGGCTCCTTTATTTTCTATAATACAGGAGGGAGCAGAGACGCTGCTCCAGCTACTTTATTTTCTATAATACAGCTGGAAGCAGAGACGCTGCTCCAGCTCCTTTATTTTCTATAATACAGGAAAAAGCAGTGACGCTGCTCCAGCTCCTTTATTTTCTATAATACAGGAGGAAGCAGTGACGCTGCTCCAGTTCCTTTATTTTCTATAATACAGGAGGAAGCAGTGACGCTGCTCCAGCTCCTTTATTTTCTATAATACAGGAAAAAGCAGTGACGCTGCTCCAGCTCCTTTATTTTCTATAATACAGGAGGAAGCAGTGACGCTGCTCCTGCTCCTTTATTTTCTATAATACAGGAGGAAGCCGAAACTCTGCTCCAGCTCCTTTATTTTCTATACTACAGGAGGAAGCCGAGACTCTGATCCAGCTCCTTTATTTTCTATAATACAGGAGGAAGCAGTGACGCTGCTCCAGCTCCTTTATTTTCTATAATACAGGAGGAAGCAGTGACGCTGCTCCAGCTCCTTTATTTTCTATAATACAGGAGGAAGCAGTGACGCTGCTCCAGCTCCTTTATTTTCTATAATACAGGAGCAAGCAGAGACACTGCGCCAGCTCCTTTATTTTCTATAATACAGGAGGAAGCAGAGACACTGCTCCAGCTCCTTTATTTTCTATAATACAGGAGGAAGCAGAGACGCTGCTCCAGCTCCTTTATTTTCTATAATACACGAGAAAACAGAGACACTGCTTCAGCTCCTTTATTTTCTATAATACAGGAGAAAGCAGAGACACTGCTCCAGCTCCTTTATTTTCTATAATACAGGAGGAAGCAGAGACACTGCTCCAGCTCCTTTATTTTCTATAATACAGGAGAAAGCAGAGACGCTGCTCCAGCTCCTTTATTTTCTATAATACAGGAGGAAGCAGAGACACTGCTCCAGCTCCTTTATTTTCTATAATACAGGAGGAAGCAGTGACGCTGCTCCAGCTCCTTTATTTTCTATGATACAGGGGAAAGCAGAGACGCTGCTCCAGCTCCTTTATTTTCTATAATACAGGAGGAAGCAGAGACACTGCTCCAGCTCCTTTATTTTCTATAATACAGGAGGAAGCAGAGACACTGCTCCAGCTCCTTTATTTTCTATAATACAGGAGCGAGCAGAGACGCTGCTCCAGCTCCTTTATTTTCTATAATACAGCTGGAAGCAGAGACGCTGCTCCAGCTCCTTTATTTTCTATAATACAGGAGGAAGCAGTGACGCTGCTCCAGCTCCTTTATTTTCTATAATACAGGAGGAAGCAGTGACGCTGCTCCAGTTCCTTTATTTTCTATAATACAGGAGGAAGCAGTGACGCTGCTCCAGATCCTTTATTTTCTGTAATACAGAAGGGAGCAGAGACGCTGCTCCAGCTCCTTTATTTTCTATAATACAGGTGGAAGCAGAGACGCTGCTCCAGCTCCTTTATTTTCTATAATACAGGAGGAAGTAGTGACGCTGCGCCAGCTCCTTTATTTTCTATAATACAGGAGGAAGCAGTGACGCTGCTCCAGTTCCTTTATTTTATATATTACAGGAGGAAGCAGTGACGCTGCTCCAGCTCCTTTAGTTTCTATAATTCAGGAGGAAGCAGTGACGCTGCTCCAGCTCCTTTATTTTCTATAATACAGGAGGAAGCAGAGACACTGCTCCAGCTCCTTTATTTTCTATAATACAGGAGGAAGCAGAGACACTGCTCCAGCTCCTTTATTTTCTATAATACAGGAGGAAGCAGAGACACTGCTCCAGCTCCTTTATATTCTATAATACAGGAGGAAGCAGAGACACTGCTCCAGCTCCTTTATTTTCTATAATACAGGAGGAAGCAGAGACACTGCTCCAGCTCCTTTATTTTCTATAATACAGGAGGAAGCAGAGACTCTGCTCCAGCTCCTTTATTTTCTATAATACAGGAGGAAGCAGAGACACTGCTCCAGCTCCTTTATTTTCTATAATACAGGAGGAAGCAGTGACGCTGCCTCAGCTCCTTTATTTTCTATAATACAGGAGGAAGCAGTGACACTGCTCCAGCTCCTTTATTTTCTATAATACAGGAGGAAGCAGTGACACTGCTCCAGCTCCTTTATTTTCTATAATACAGGAGGAAGCAGTGACGCTGCCTCAGCTCCTTTATTTTCTATAATACAGGAGGAAGCAGTGACGCTGCTCCAGCTCCTTTATTTTCTATAATACAGGGGGAAGCAGAGACGCTGCTCCAGCTCCTTTATTTTCTATAATACAGGGGGAAGCAGAGACGCTGCTCCAGCTCCTTTATTTTCTCCAATACAGGAGGAAGCAGAGACACTGCTCCAGCTCCTTTATTTTCTATAATACAGGAGGAAGCAGTGATGCTGCTCCAGCTCCTTTATTTTCTATAATACAGGAGGAATCAGAGACTCTGCTCCAGCTCCTTTATTTTCTATAATACAGGAGGAAGCAGAGACACTGCTCCAGCTCCTTTATTTTCTATAATACAGGAGGAAGCAGAGACTCTGCTCCAGCTCCTTTATTTTCTATAATACAGGAGGAAGCAGAGACACTGCTCCAGCTCCTTTATTTTCTATAATACAGGAGAAAGCAGAGACGCTGCTCCAGCTCCTTTATTTTCTATAATACAGGAGGAAGCAGAGACTCTGCTCCAGCTCCTTTATTTTCTATAATACAGGAGGAAGCAGAGACACTGCTCCAGCTCCTTTATTTTCTATAATACAGGAGAAAGCAGAGACGCTGCTCCAGCTCCTTTATTTTCTATAATACAGGAGGAAGCAGAGACACTGCTCCAGCTCCTTTATTTTCTATAATACAGGAGGAAGCAGTGACGCTGCTCCAGCTCCTTTATTTTCTATGATACAGGGGAAAGCAGAGACGCTGCTCCAGCTCCTTTATTTTCTATAATACAGGAGGAAGCAGAGACACTGCTCCAGCTCCTTTATTTTCTATAATACAGGAGGAAGCAGAGACACTGCTCCAGCTCCTTTATTTTGTATAATACAGGAGCGAGCAGAGACGCTGCTCCAGCTCCTTTATTTTCTATAATACAGCTGGAAGCAGAGACGCTGCTCCAGCTCCTTTATTTTCTATAATACAGGAGGAAGCAGTGACGCTGCTCCAGCTCCTTTATTTTCTATAATACAGGAGGAAGCAGTGACGCTGCTCCAGTTCCTTTATTTTCTATAATACAGGAGGAAGCAGTGACGCTGCTCCAGATCCTTTATTTTCTGTAATACAGGAGGAAGCAGTGACGCTGCTCCAGATCCTTTATTTTCTGTAATACAGTAGGAAGCAGTGACGCTGCTCCAGCTCCTTTATTTTCTATAATACAGGAGGAAGCAGTGACGCTGCTCCAGTTCCTTTATTTTCTATAATACAGGAGGAAGCAGTGACGCTGCTCCAGTTCCTTTATTTTCTATAATACAGGAGGAAGCAGTGACGCTGCTCCAGATCCTTTATTTTCTGTAATACAGGAGGAAGCAGTGACGCTGCTCCAGCTCCTTTATTTTCTATAATACAGGAGGAAGCAGTGACGCTGCTCCAGTTCCTTTATTTTCTATAATACAGGAGGAAGCAGTGACGCTGCTCCAGATCCTTTATTTTCTGTAATACAGGTGGAAGCAGAGACGCTGCTCCAGCTCCTTTATTTTCTATAATACAGGAGGAAGTAGTGACGCTGCGCCAGCTCCTTTATTTTCTATAATACAGGAGGAAGCAGTGACGCTGCTCCAGTTCCTTTATTTTATATAATACAGGAGGAAGCAGTGACGCTGCTCCAGCTCCTTTAGTTTCTATAATTCAGGAGGGAGCAGTGACGCTGCTCCAGCTCCTTTATTTTCTATAATACAGGAGGAAGCAGAGACACTGCTCCAGCTCCTTTATTTTCTATAATACAGGAGGAAGCAGAGACACTGCTCCAGCTCCTTTATTTTCTATAATACAGGAGGAAGCAGAGACACTGCTCCAGCTCCTTTATTTTCTATAATACAGGAGGAAGCAGAGACACTGCTCCAGCTCCTTTATTTTCTATAATACAGGAGGAAGCAGAGACACTGCTCCAGCTCCTTTATTTTCTATAATACAGGAGGAAGCAGAGACTCTGCTCCAGCTCCTTTATTTTCTATAATACAGGAGGAAGCAGAGACACTGCTCCAGCTCCTTTATTTTCTATAATACAGGAGGAAGCAGTGATGCTGCTCCAGCTCCTTTATTTTCTATAATACAGGAGGAAGCAGAGACTCTGCTCCAGCTCCTTTATTTTCTATAATACAGGAGGAAGCAGAGACACAGCTCCAGCTCCTTTATTTTCTATAATACAGGAGGAAGCAGAGACTCTGCTCCAGCTCCTTTATTTTCTATAATACAGGAGGAAGCAGAGAGACTGCTCCAGATCCTTTATTTTCTATAATACAGGAGGAAGCCGAGACTCTGCTCCAGCTCCTTTATTTTCTATAATACAGGAGGAAGCAGAGACACTGCTCCAGCTCCTTTATTTTCTATAATACAGGAGGAAGCCGAGACTCTGCTCCAGCTCCTTTATTTTCTATAATACAGGAGGAAGCAGTGACGCTGCTCCAGCTCCTTTATTTTCTATAATACAGGAGGAAGCAGTGACGCTGCTCCAGCTCCTTTATTTTCTATAATACAGGAGGAAGCCGAGACTCTGATCCAGCTCCTTTATTTTCTATAATACAGGAGGAAGCAGAGACACTGCTCCAGCTCCTTTATTTTCTATAATACAGGAGGAAGCAGTGACGCTGCTCCAGCTCCTTTATTTTCTATGATACAGGGGAAAGCAGAGACGCTGCTCCAGCTCCTTTATTTTCTATAATACAGGAGGAAGCAGAGACACTGCTCCAGCTCCTTAATTTTCTATAATACAGGAGGAAGCAGAGACACTGCTCCAGCTCCTTTATTTTCTATAATACAGGAGGGAGCAGAGACGCTGCTCCAGCTCCTTTATTTTCTATAATACAGCTGGAAGCAGAGACGCTGCTCCAGCTCCTTTATTTTCTATAATACAGGAGGAAGCAGTGACGCTGCTCCAGCTCCTTTATTTTCTAAAGTACAGGAGGAAGCAGTGACGCTGCTCCAGTTCCTTTATTTTCTATAATACAGGAGGAAGCAGTGACGCTGCTCCAGATCCTTTATTTTCTGTAATACAGAAGGGAGCAGAGACGCTGCTCCAGCTCCTTTATTTTCTATAATACAGGTGGAAGCAGAGACGCTGCTCCAGCTCCTTTATTTTCTATAATACAGGAGGAAGTAGTGACGCTGCGCCAGCTCCTTTATTTTCTATAATACAGGAGGAAGCAGTGACGCTGCTCCAGTTCCTTTATTTTCTATAATACCGGAGGAAGCAGAGACACTGCTCCAGCTCCTTTATTTTCTATAATACAGGAGGAAGCAGTGACGCTGCTCCAGCTCCTTTATTTTCTATGATACAGGGGAAAGCAGAGACGCTGCTCCAGCTCCTTTATTTTCTATAATACAGGAGGAAGCAGAGACACTGCTCCAGCTCCTTTATTTTCTATAATACAGGAGGAAGCAGAGACACTGCTCCAGCTCCTTTATTTTCTATAATACAGGAGGGAGCAGAGACGCTGCTCCAGCTCCTTTATTTTCTATAATACAGCTGGAAGCAGAGACGCTGCTCCAGCTCCTTTATTTTCTATAATACAGGAGGAAGCAGTGACGCTGCTCCAGCTCCTTTATTTTCTATAATACAGGAGGAAGCAGTGACGCTGCTCCAGTTCCTTTATTTTCTATAATACAGGAGGAAGCAGTGACGCTGCTCCAGATCCTTTATTTTCTGTAATACAGAAGGGAGCAGAGACGCTGCTCCAGCTCCTTTATTTTCTATAATACAGGTGGAAGCAGAGACGCTGCTCCAGCTCCTTTATTTTCTATAATACAGGAGGAAGTAGTGACGCTGCGCCAGCTCCTTTATTTTCTATAATACAGGAGGAAGCAGTGACGCTGCTCCAGTTCCTTTATTTTATATAATACAGGAGGAAGCAGTGACGCTGCTCCAGCTCCTTTAGTTTCTATAATTCAGGAGGAAGCAGTGACGCTGCTCCAGCTCCTTTATTTTCTATAATACAGGAGGAAGCAGAGACACTGCTCCAGCTCCTTTATTTTCTATAATACAGGAGGAAGCAGAGACACTGCTCCAGCTCCTTTATTTTCTATAATACAGGAGGAAGCAGAGACACTGCTCCAGCTCCTTTATTTTCTATAATACAGGAGGAAGCAGAGACACTGCTCCAGCTCCTTTATTTTCTATAATACAGGAGGAAGCAGAGACTCCGCTCCAGCTCCTTTATTTTCTATAATACAGGAGGAAGCAGAGAAACTGCTCCAGCTCCTTTATTTTCTATAATACAGGAGGAAGCAGTGACGCTGCCTCAGCTCCTTTATTTTCTATAATACAGGAGGAAGCAGTGACACTGCTCCAGCTCCTTTATTTTCTATAATACAGGAGGAAGCAGAGACACTGCTCCAGCTCCTTTATTTTCTATAATACAGGAGGAAGCAGTGACGCTGCCTCAGCTCCTTTATTTTCTATAATACAGGAGGAAGCAGTGACGCTGCTCCAGCTCCTTTATTTTCTATAATACAGGGGGAAGCAGAGACGCTGCTCCAGCTCCTTTTTTTTCTACAATACAGGAGGAAGCAGAGACGCTGCTCCAGCTCCTTTATTTTCTATAATACAGGGGGAAGCAGAGACGCTGCTCCAGCTCCTTTATTTTCTATAATACAGGGGGAAGCAGAGACGCTGCTCCAGCTCCTTTATTTTCTACAATACAGGAGGAAGCAGAGACACTGCTCCAGCTCCTTTATTTTCTATAATACAGGAGGAAGCAGTGATGCTGCTCCAGCTCCTTTATTTTCTATAATACAGGAGGAAGCAGAGACTCTGCTCCAGCTCCTTTATTTTCTATAATACAGGAGGAAGCAGAGACACTGCTCCAGCTCCTTTATTTTCTATAATACAGGAGGAAGCAGAGACTCTGCTCCAGCTCCTTTATTTTCTATAATACAGGAGGAAGCAGAGACACTGCTCCAGCTCCTTTATTTTCTATAATACAGGAGAAAGCCGAGACTCTGCTCCAGCTCCTTTATTTTCTATAATACAGGAGGAAGCAGAGACACTGCTCCAGCTCCTTTATTTTCTATAATACAGGAGGAAGCCGAGACTCTGCTCCAGCTCCTTTATTTTCTATAATACAGGAGGAAGCAGAGACTCTGCTCCAGCTCCTTTATTTTCTATAATACAGGAGGAAGCAGAGACACTGCTCCAGCTCCTTTATTTTCTATAATACAGGAGGAAGCAGAGACTCTGCTCCAGCTCCTTTATTTTCTATAATACAGGAGGAAGCAGAGACACTGCTCCAGCTCCTTTATTTTCTATAATACAGGAGAAAGCCGAGACTCTGCTCCAGCTCCTTTATTTTCTATAATACAGGAGGAAGCAGAGACACTGCTCCAGCTCCTTTATTTTCTATAATACAGGAGGAAGCCGAGACTCTGCTCCAGCTCCTTTATTTTCTATAATACAGGAGGAAGCAGAGACACTGCTCCAGCTCCTTTATTTTCTATAATACAGGAGGAAGCAGAGACACTGCTCCAGCTCCTTTATTTTCTATAATACAGGAGGAAGCAGAGACTCTGCTCCAGCTCCTTTATTTTCTATAATACAGGAGGAAGCAGTGACACTGCTCCAGCTCCTTTATTTTCTATAATACAGGAGGAAGCAGTGACGCTGCCTCAGCTCCTTTATTTTCTATAATACAGGAGGAAGCAGTGACACTGCTCCAGCTCCTTTATTTTCTATAATACAGGAGGAAGCAGAGACACTGCTCCAGCTCCTTTATTTTCTATAATACAGGAGGAAGCAGTGACGCTGCCTCAGCTCCTTTATTTTCTATAATACAGGAGGAAGCAGTGACGCTGCTCCAGCTCCTTTATTTTCTATAATACAGGGGGAAGCAGAGACGCTGCTCCAGCTCCTTTATTTTCTATAATACAGGGGGAAGCAGAGACGCTGCTCCAGCTCCTTTATTTTCTACAATACAGGAGGAAGCAGAGACACTGCTCCAGCTCCTTTATTTTGTATAATACAGGAGGAAGCAGTGATGCTGCTCCAGCTCCTTTATTTTCTATAATACAGGAGGAAGCAGAGACTCTGCTCCAGCTCCTTTATTTTCTATAATACAGGAGGAAGCAGAGACACAGCTCCAGCTCCTTTATTTTCTATAATACAGGAGGAAGCAGAGACTCTGCTCCAGCTCCTTTATTTTCTATAATACAGGAGGAAGCAGAGACACTGCTCCAGCTCCTTTATTTTCTATAATACAGGAGGAAGCCGAGACTCTGCTCCAGCTCCTTTATTTTCTATAATACAGGAGGAAGCAGAGACACTGCTCCAGCTCCTTTATTTTCTATAATACAGGAGGAAGCCGAGACTCTGCTCCAGCTCCTTTATTTTCTATAATACAGGAGGAAGCAGTGACGCTGCTCCAGCTCCTTTATTTTCTATAATACAGGAGGAAGCAGTGACGCTGCTCCAGCTCCTTTATTTTCTATAATACAGGAGGAAGCCGAGACTCTGATCCAGCTCCTTTATTTTCTATAATACAGGAGGAAGCAGAGACACTGCTCCAGCTCCTTTATTTTCTATAATACAGGAGGAAGCAGTGACGCTGCTCCAGCTCCTTTATTTTCTATGATACAGGGGAAAGCAGAGACGCTGCTCCAGCTCCTTTATTTTCTATAATACAGGAGGAAGCAGAGACACTGCTCCAGCTCCTTAATTTTCTATAATACAGGAGGAAGCAGAGACACTGCTGCAGCTCCTTTATTTTCTATAATACAGGAGGGAGCAGAGACGCTGCTCCAGCTCCTTTATTTTCTATAATACAGCTGGAAGCAGAGACGCTGCTCCAGCTCCTTTATTTTCTATAATACAGGAGGAAGCAGTGACGCTGCTCCAGCTCCTTTATTTTCTATAATACAGGAGGAAGCAGTGACGCTGCTCCAGATCCTTTATTTTCTGTAATACAGAAGGGAGCAGAGACGCTGCTCCAGCTCCTTTATTTTCTATAATACAGGTGGAAGCAGAGACGCTGTTCCAGCTCCTTTATTTTCTATAATACAGGAGGAAGTAGTGACGCTGCGCCAGCTCCTTTATTTTCTATAATACAGGAGGAAGCAGTGACGCTGCTCCAGTTCCTTTATTTTCTATAATACCGGAGGAAGCAGAGACACTGCTCCAGCTCCTTTATTTTATATAATACAGGAGGAAGCAGTGACGCTGCTCCAGCTCCTTTATTTTCTATGATACAGGGGAAAGCAGAGACGCTGCTCCAGCTCCTTTATTTTCTATAATACAGGAGGAAGCAGAGACACTGCTCCAGCTCCTTTATTTTCTATAATACAGGAGGAAGCAGAGACACTGCTCCAGCTCCTTTATTTTCTATAATACAGGAGGGAGCAGAGACGCTGCTCCAGCTCCTTTATTTTCTATAATACAGCTGGAAGCAGAGACGCTGCTCCAGCTCCTTTATTTTCTATAATACAGGAGGAAGCAGTGACGCTGCTCCAGCTCCTTTATTTTCTATAATACAGGAGGAAGCAGTGACGCTGCTCCAGTTCCTTTATTTTCTATAATACAGGAGGAAGCAGTGACGCTGCTCCAGATCCTTTATTTTCTGTAATACAGAAGGGAGCAGAGACGCTGCTCCAGCTCCTTTATTTTCTATAATACAGGTGGTAGCAGAGACGCTGCTCCAGCTCCTTTATTTTCTATAATACAGGAGGAAGTAGTGACGCTGCGCCAGCTCCTTTATTTTCTATAATACAGGAGGAAGCAGTGACGCTGCTCCAGTTCCTTTATTTTATATAATACAGGAGGAAGCAGTGACGCTGCTCCAGCTCCTTTAGTTTCTATAATTCAGGAGGAAGCAGTGACGCTGCTCCAGCTCCTTTATTTTCTATAATACAGGAGGAAGCAGAGACACTGCTCCAGCTCCTTTATTTTCTATAATACAGGAGGAAGCAGAGACACTGCTCCAGCTCCTTTATTTTCTATAATACAGGAGGAAGCAGAGACACTGCTCCAGCTCCTTTATTTTCTATAATACAGGAGGAAGCAGAGACACTGCTCCAGCTCCTTTATTTTCTATAATACAGGAGGAAGCAGAGACACTGCTCCAGCCCCTTTATTTTCTATAATACAGGAGGAAGCAGAGACTCCGCTCCAGCTCCTTTATTTTCTATAATACAGGAGGAAGCAGAGAAACTGCTCCAGCTCCTTTATTTTCTATAATACAGGAGGAAGCAGTGACGCTGCCTCAGCTCCTTTATTTTCTATAATACAGGAGGAAGCAGTGACACTGCTCCAGCTCCTTTATTTTCTATAATACAGGAGGAAGCAGAGACACTGCTCCAGCTCCTTTATTTTCTATAATACAGGAGGAAGCAGTGACGCTGCCTCAGCTCCTTTATTTTCTATAATACAGGAGGAAGCAGTGACGCTGCTCCAGCTCCTTTATTTTCTATAATACAGGGGGAAGCAGAGACGCTGCTCCAGCTCCTTTTTTTTCTACAATACAGGAGGAAGCAGAGACGCTGCTCCAGCTCCTTTATTTTCTATAATACAGGGGGAAGCAGAGACGCTGCTCCAGCTCCTTTATTTTCTATAATACAGGGGGAAGCAGAGACGCTGCTCCAGCTCCTTTATTTTCTACAATACAGGAGGAAGCAGAGACACTGCTCCAGCTCCTTTATTTTCTATAATACAGGAGGAAGCAGTGATGCTGCTCCAGCTCCTTTATTTTCTATAATACAGGAGGAAGCAGAGACTCTGCTCCAGCTCCTTTATTTTCTATAATACAGGAGGAAGCAGAGACACTGCTCCAGCTCCTTTATTTTCTATAATACAGGAGGAAGCAGAGACTCAGCTCCAGCTCCTTTATTTTCTATAATACAGGAGGAAGCAGAGACACTGCTCCAGCTCCTTTATTTTCTATAATACAGGAGAAAGCCGAGACTCTGCTCCAGCTCCTTTATTTTCTATAATACAGGAGGAAGCAGAGACACTGCTCCAGCTCCTTTATTTTCTATAATACAGGAGGAAGCCGAGACACTGCTCCAGCTCCTTTATTTTCTATAATACAGGAGGAAGCAGTGACGCTGCTCCAGCTCCTTTATTTTCTATAATACAGGAGGAAGCAGTGACGCTGCTCCAGCTCCTTTATTTTCTATAATACAGGAGGAAGCCGAGACTCTGATCCAGCTCCTTTATTTTCTATAATACAGGAGGAAGCAGAGACACTGCTCCAGCTCCTTTATTTTCTATAATACAGGAGGAAGCAGTGACGCTGCTCCAGCTCCTTTATTTTCTATGATACAGGGGAAAGCAGAGACGCTGCTCCAGCTCCTTTATTTTCTATAATACAGGAGGAAGCAGAGACACTGCTCCAGCTCCTTTATTTTCTATAATACAGGAGGAAGCAGAGACACTGCTCCAGCTCCTTTATTTTCTATAATACAGCTGGAAGCAGAGACGCTGCTCCAGCTCCTTTATTTTCTATAATACAGGAGGAAGCAGTGACGCTGCTCCAGCTCCTTTATTTTCTATAATACAGGAGGAAGCAGTGACGCTGCTCCAGTTCCTTTATTTTCTATAATACAGGAGGAAACAGTGACGCTGCTCCAGATTCTTTATTTTCTGTAATACAGAAGGGAGCAGAGACGCTGCTCCAGCTCCTTTATTTTCTGTAATACAGAAGGGAGCAGAGACGCTGCTCCAGCTCCTTTATTTTCTATAATACAGGTGGAAGCAGAGACGCTGCTCCAGCTCCTTTATTTTCTATAATACAGGAGGAAGTCGTGACGCTGCGCCAGCTCCTTTATTTTCTATAATACAGGAGGAAGCAGTGACGCTGCTCCAGTTCCTTTATTTTCTATAATACAGGAGGAAGCAGAGACACTGCTCCAGCTCCTTTATTTTCTATAGTACAGGAGGAAGCAGTGACGCTGCTCCAGCTCCTTTATTTTCTATGATACAGGGGAAAGCAGAGACGCTGCTCCAGCTCCTTTATTTTCTATAATACAGGAGGAAGCAGAGACACTGCTCCAGCTCCTTTATTTTCTATAATACAGGAGGAAGCAGAGACACTGCTCCAGCTCCTTTATTTTCTATAATACAGGAGGGAGCAGAGACGCTGCTCCAGCTCCTTTATTTTCTATAATACAGCTGGAAGCAGAGACGCTGCTCCAGCTCCTTTATTTTCTATAATACAGGAGGAAGCAGTGACGCTGCTCCAGCTCCTTTACTTTCTATAATACAGGAGGAAGTAGTGACGCTGCTCCAGTTCCTTTATTTTCTATAATACAGGAGGAAGCAGTGACGCTGCTCCAGATCCTTTATTTTCTGTAATACAGAAGGGAGCAGAGACTATGCTCCAGCTCCTTTATTTTCTATAATACAGGTGGAAGCAGAGACGCTGCTCCAGCTCCTTTATTTTCTATAATACAGGAGGAAGTAGTGACGCTGCGCCAGCTCCTTTATATTCTATAATACAGGAGGAAGCAGTGACGCTTCTCCAGTTCCTTTATTTTATATAATACAGGAGGAAGCAGTGACGCTGCTCCAGCTCCTTTAGTTTCTATAATTCAGGAGGAAGCAGTGACGCTGCTCCAGCTCCTTTATTTTCTATAATACAGGAGGAAGCAGAGACACTGCTCCAGCTCCTTTATTTTCTATAATACAGGAGGAAGCAGAGACACAGCTCCAGCTCCTTTATTTTCTATAATACAGGAGGAAGCAGAGACACTGCTCCAGCTCCTTTATTTTCTATAATACAGGAGGAAGCAGAGACACTGCTCCAGCTCCTTTATTTTCTATAATACAGGAGGAAGCAGAGACACTGCTCCAGCTCCTTTATTTTCTATAATACAGGAGGAAGCAGAGACACTGCTCCAGCTCCTTTATTTTCTATCATACAGGAGGAAGCAGAGACTCTGCTCCAGCTCCTTTATTTTCTATAATACAGGAGGAAGCAGAGACACTGCTCCAGCTCCTTTATTTTCTATAATACAGGAGGAAGCAGTGACGCTGCCTCAGCTCCTTTATTTTCTATAATACAGGAGGAAGCAGTGACACTGCTCCAGCTCCTTTATTTTCTATAATACAGGGGGAAGCAGAGACGCTGCTCCAGCTCCTTTATTTTCTATAATACAGGGGGAAGCAGAGACGCTGCTCCAGCTCCTTTATTTTCTACAATACAGGAGGAAGCAGAGACACTGCTCCAGCTCCTTTATTTTCTATAATACAGGAGGAAGCAGTGATGCTGCTCCAGCTCCTTTATTTTCTATAATACAGGAGGAAGCAGAGACTCTGCTCCAGCTCCTTTATTTTCTATAATACAGGAGGAAGCAGAGACACTGCTCCAGCTCCTTTATTTTCTATAATAAAGGAGGAAGCAGAGACTCTGCTCCAGCTCCTTTATTTTCTATAATACAGGAGGAAGCAGAGACACTGCTCCAGCTCCTTTATTTTCTATAATACAGGAGGAAGCCGAGACTCTGCTCCAGCTCCTTTATTTTCTATAATACAGGAGGAAGCAGAGACACTGCTCCAGCTCCTTTATTTTCTATAATACAGGAGGAAGCCGAGACTCTGCTCCAGCTCCTTTATTTTCTATAATACAGGAGGAAGCAGTGACGCTGCTCCAGCTCCTTTATTTTCTATAATACAGGAGGAAGCAGTGACGCTGCTCCAGCTCCTTTATTTTCTTTAATACAGGAGGAAGCCGAGACTCTGATCCAGCTCCTTTATTTTCTATAATACAGGAGGAAGCAGAGACACTGCTCCAGGTCCTTTATTTTCTATAATACAGGAGGGAGCAGAGACGCTTCTCCAGCTCCTTTATTTTCTATAACACATGAGGAAGCAGAGACACTGCTCCAGCTCCTTTATTTTCTATAATACAGGAGGAAGCCGAGACTCTGATCCAGCTCCTTTATTTTCTATAATACAGGAGCAAGCAGAGACACTGCTCCAGCTCCTTTATTTTCTATAATACAGGAGAAAGCAGAGACGCTGCTCCAGCTCCTTTATTTTTTATAATACAGGAGGAAGCAGTGACGCTGCTCCAGCTCCTTTATTTTCTATAATACAGGGGGAAGCAGAGACGCTGCTCCAGCTCCTTTATTTTCTATAATACAAGGAGGAAGCAGAGACACTGCTCCAGCTCCTATATTTTCTATAATACAGGAGGAAGCAGAGACACTGCTCAGGCTCCTTTATTTTCTATAATACAGGAGGGAGCAGAGACGCTGCTCTAGCTATTTTATTTTCTAAAATACAGCTGGAAGCAGAGACGCTGCTCCAGCTCCTTTATTTTCTATAATACAGGAAAAAGCAGTGACGCTGCTCCAGCTCCTTTATTTTCTATAATACAGGAGGAAGCAGTGACGCTGCTCCAGTTCCTTTATTTTCTATAATACAGGAGGAAGCAGTGACGCTGCTCCAGCTCCTTTATTTTCTATAATACAGGAGGAAGCAGTGACGCTGCACCAGATCCTTTATTTTCTGTAATACAGGAGGAAACAGTGACGCTGCTCCAGCTCCTTTATTTTCTATAATACTGGTGGAAGCAGAGACGCTGCTCCAGCTCCTTTATTTTCTATAATACAGGAGGAAGCAGAGACGCTGCTCCTGCTCCTTTATTTTCTATAATACAGGAGGAAGCAGTGACGCTGCTCCAGCTCCTTTATTTTCTATAATACAGGTGGAAGCAGTGACGCTGCTCCAGCTCCTTTATTTTCTATAATACAGGAGGAAGCAGAGACGCTGCTCCAGCTCCTTTATTTTCTATAATACAGGAGGAAGCAGTGACGCTGCTCCAGCTCCTTTATTTTCTGTAATACAGAAGGGAGCAGAGACGCTGCTCCAGCTCCTTTATTTTCTATAATACAGGTGGAAGCAGAGACGCTGCTCCAGCTCCTTTATTTTCTATAATACAGGAGCAAGTAGTGACGCTGCGCCAGCTCCTTTATTTTCTATAATACAGGAGGAAGCAGAGACTCTGCTCCAGCTCCTTTATTTTCTATAATACAGGAGGAAGCAGAGACACTGCTCCAGCTCCTTTATTTTCTATAATACAGGAGGAAGCAGACACACTGCTCCAGTTCCTTTATTTTATATAATACAGGAGGAAGCAGTGACGCTGCTCCAGCTCCTTTAGTTTCTATAATTCAGGAGGAAGCAGTGACGCTGCTCCAGCTCCATTATTTTCTATAATACAGGAGGAAGCAGAGACACTGCTCCAGCTCCTTTATTTTCTATAATACAGGAGGGAGCAGAGACGCTGCTCCAGCTCCTTTATTTTCTATAATACAGGAGGAAGCAGTGACGCTGCTCCAGCTCCTTTATTTTCTATAATACAGGTGGAAGCAGAGACGCTGCTCCAGCTCCTTTATTTTCTATAATACAGGAGGAAGCAGTGACGCTGCTCCTGCTCCTTTATTTTCTATAATACAGGAGGAAGCAGAGACGCTGCTCCTGCTCCTTTATTTTCTATAATACAGGAGGAAGCAGAGACGCTGCTCCTGCTCCTTTATTTTCTATAATACAGGTGGAAGCAGTGACGCTGCTCCAGCTCCTTTATTTTCTATAATACAGGTGGAAGCAGTGACGCTGCTCCAGCTCCTTTATTTTCTATAATACAGGAGGAAGCAGAGTCGCTGCTCCTGCTCCTTTATTTTCTATAATACAGGAGGAAGCAGTGACGCTGCTCCAGCTCCTTTATTTTCTATAATACAGGAGGAAGCAGAGACACTGCTCCAGTTCCTTTATTTTATATAATACAGGAGGAAGCAGTGACGCTGCTCCAGCTCCTTTAGTTTCTATAATTCAGGAGGAAGCAGTGACGCTGCTCCAGCTCCTTTATTTTCTATAATACAGGAGGAAGCAGAGACACTGCTCCAGCTCCTTTATTTTCTATAATACAGGAGGAAGCAGAGACACTGCTCCAGCTCCTTTATTTTCTATAATACAGGAGGAAGCAGAGACACTGCTCCAGCTCCTTTATTTTCTATAATACAGGAGAAAGCAGAGACGCTGCTCCAGCTCCTTTATTTTTTATAATACAGTAGGAGGCAGTGACGCTGCTCCAGCTCCTTTATTTTCTATAATACAGGGGGAAGCAGAGACGCTGCTCCAGCTCCTTTATTTTCTATAATACAGGAGGAAGCAGAGACACTGCTCCAGTTCCTATATTTTCTATAATACAGGAGGAAGCAGAGACACTGCTCAGGCACCTTTATTTTCTATAATACAGGAGGGAGCAGAGACGCTGCTCCAGCTACTTTATTTTCTATAATACAGCTGGAAGCAGAGACGCTGCTCCAGCTCCTTTATTTTCTATAATACAGGAAAAAGCAGTGACGCTGCTCCAGCTCCTTTATTTTCTATAATACAGGAGGAAGCAGTGACGCTGCTCCAGTTCCTTTATTTTCTATAATACAGGAGGAAGCAGTGACGCTGCTCCAGCTCCTTTATTTTCTATAATACAGGAGGAAGCAGTGACGCTGCACCAGATCCTTTATTTTCTGTAATACAGGAGGAAGCAGTGACGCTGCACCAGATCCTTTATTTTCTATAATACAGGAGGAAGCAGTGACGCTGCTCCAGCTCCTTTATTTTCTATAATACAGGAGGAAGCAGTGACGCTGCTCCAGCTCCTTTATTTTCTATAATACAGGAGGGAGCAGAGACGCTGCTCCAGCTCCTTTATTTTCTATAATACAGGAGGAAGCAGTGACGCTGCTCCAGCTCCTTTATTTTCTATAATACAGGTGGAAGCAGAGACGCTGCTCCAGCTCCTTTATTTTCTATAATACAGGAGGAAGCAGTGACGCTGCTCCTGCTCCTTTATTTTCTATAATACAGGAGGAAGCAGAGACGCTGCTCCTGCTCCTTTATTTTCTATAATACAGGAGGAAGCAGAGACGCTGCTCCTGCTCCTTTATTTTCTATAATACAGGTGGAAGCAGTGACGCTGCTCCAGCTCCTTTATTTTCTATAATACAGGTGGAAGCAGTGACGCTGCTCCAGCTCCTTTATTTTCTATAATACAGGAGGAAGCAGAGTCGCTGCTCCTGCTCCTTTATTTTCTATAATACAGGAGGAAGCAGTGACGCTGCTCCAGCTCCTTTATTTTCTATAATACAGGAGGGAGCAGAGACGCTGCTCCAGCTCCTTTATTTTCTATCATACAGGAGGAAGCAGTGACGCTGCTCCAGCTCCTTTATTTTCTATAATACAGGTGGAAGCAGAGACGCTGTTCCAACTCCTTTATTTTCTATAATACAGGAGGAAGCAGAGACGCTGCTCCTGCTCCTTTATTTTCTATAATACAGGAGGAAGTAGTGACGCTGCTCCAGCTCCTTTATTTTCTATAATACAGGAGGAAGCAGTGACGCTGCTCCAGTTCCTAAATTTTCTATAATACAGGAGGAAGCAGTGACGCTGCTCCAGCTCCTTTATTTTCTATAATACAGGAGGAAGCCGAGACTCTGATCCAGCTCCTTTATTTTCTATAATACAGGAGGAAGCAGAGACACTGCTCCAGCTCCTTTATTTTCTATAATACAGGAGGAAGCAGAGACGCTGCTCCAGCTCCTTTATTTTCTATAATACAGGAGGAAGCAGAGACACTGCTCCAGGTCCTTTATTTTCTATAATACAGGAGGGAGCAGAGACGCTTCTCCAGCTCCTTTATTCTTTATAACACAGGAGGAAGCAGAGACACTGCTCCAGCTCCTTTATTTTCTATAATTCAGGAGGAAGCAGTGACGCTGCTCCAGCTCCTTTATTTTCTATAATACAGGAGGAAGCCGAGACTCTGATCCAGCTCCTTTATTTTCTATAATACAGGAGCAAGCAGAGACACTGCTCCAGCTCCTTTATTTTCTATAATACAGGAGGAAGCAGTGACGCTGCACCAGATCCTTTATTTTCTGTAATACAGGAGGAAGCAGTGACGCTGCTCCAGCTCCTTTATTTTCTATAATACAGGTGGAAGCAGAGACGCTGCTCCAGCTCCTTTATTTTGTATAATACAGGAGGAAGCAGAGACACTGCTCAGGCTCCTTTATTTTCTATAATACAGGAGGGAGCAGAGACGCTGCTCCAGCTCCTTTATTTTCTATAATACAGGAGGAAGCAGAGACACTGCTCTAGCTCCTTTATTTTCTATAATACAGGAGGAAGCCGAGACTCTGATCCAGCTCCTTTATTTTCTACAATGCAGGAGCAAGCAGAGACACTGCTCCAGCTCCTTTATTTTCTATAATATAGGAGAAAGCAGAGACGCTGCTCCAGCTCCTTTATTTTTTATAATACAGGAGGAAGCAGTGACGCTGCTCCAGCTCCTTTATTTTCTATAATACAGGGGGAAGCAGAGACGCTGCTCCAGCTCCTTTATTTTCTATAATACAGGAGGAAGCAGAGACACTGCTCCAGTTCCTATATTTTCTATAATACAGGAGGAAGCAGAGACACTGCTCAGGCTCCTTTATTTTCTATAATACAGGAGGGAGCAGAGACGCTGCTCCAGCTACTTTATTTTCTATAATACAGCTGGAAGCAGAGACGCTGCTCCAGCTCCTTTATTTTCTATAATACAGGAGGAAGCAGTGACGCTGCTCCAGCTCCTTTATTTTCTATAATACAGGAGGAAGCAGTGACGCTGCTCCAGTTCCTTTATTTTCTATAATACAGGAGGAAGCAGTGACGCTGCACCAGATCCTTTATTTTCTGTAATACAGGAGGAAGCAGTGACGCTGCACCAGATCCTTTATTTTCTATAATACAGGAGGAAGCAGTGACGCTGCTCCAGCTCCTTTATTTTCTATAATACAGGTGGAAGCAGAGACGCTGCTCCAGCTCCTTTATTTTCTATAATACAGGAGGAAGCAGAGACGCTGCTCCTGCTCCTTTATTTTCTATAATACAGGAGGAAGCAGTGACGCTGCTCCAGTTCCTTTATTTTCTATAATACAGGTGGAAGCAGTGACGCTGCTCCAGCTCCTTTATTTTCTATAATACAGGAGGAAGCAGAGACGCTGCTCCTGCTCCTTTATTTTATATAATACAGGAGGAAGCAGTGACGCTGCTCCAGCTCCTTTATTTTCTATAATACAGGAGGGAGCAGAGACGCTGCTCCAGCTCCTTTATTTTCTATAATACAGGAGGAAGCAGTGACGCTGCTCCAGCTCCTTTATTTTCTATAATACAGGTGGAAGCAGAGACGCTGCTCCAGCTCCTTTATTTTCTATAATACAGGAGGAAGCAGAGACGCTGCTCCTGCTCCTTTATTTTCTATAATACAGGAGGAAGTAGTGACGCTGCTCCAGCTCCTTTATTTTCTATAATACATGAGGAAGCAGTGACGCTGCTCCAGTTCCTAAATTTTCTATAATACAGGAGGAAGCAGTGACGCTGCTCCAGCTCCTTTATTTTCTATAATACAGGAGGAAGCCGAGACTCTGATCCAGCTCCTTTATTTTCTATAATACAGGAGGAAGCAGAGACACTGCTCCAGCTCCTTTATTTTCTATAATACAGGAGGAAGCAGTGACGCTGCTCCAGCTCCTTTATTTTCTATAATACAGGAGGAAGCAGAGACGCTGCTCCAGCTCCTTTATTTCTATAATACAGGAGCAAGCAGTGACGCTGCTCCAGCTCCTTTATTTTCTATAATACAGGAGGAAGCAGTGACGCTGCTCCAGCTCCTTTATTTTCTATAATACAGGAGGAAGCAGAGACACTGCTCCAGCTCCTTTATTTTCTATAATACAGGAGGAAGCAGAGACGCTGCTCCAGCTCCTTTATTTTCTATAATACAGGAGGAAGCAGAGACGCTGCTCCAGCTCCTTTATTTTCTATAATACAGGAGAAAGCAGAGACGCTGCTCCAGCTCCTTTATTTTCTATAATACAGGAGGAAGCAGAGACACTGCTCCAGCTCCTTTATTTTCTATAATACAGGAGAAAGCAGAGACGCTGCTCCAGCTCCTTTATTTTCTATAATACAGGAGGAAGCAGAGACGCTGCTCCAGCTCCTTTATTTTCTATAATACAGGAGGAAGCAGTGACGCTGCTCCAGCTCCTTTATTTTCAATACTACAGGAGGAAGCTGTGACGCTGCTCCAGCTCTTTTATTTTCTATAATACAGGAGAAATCAGAGACGCTGTTCCAGCTCCTTTATTTTCTATAATACAGGAGGAAGCAGAGACACTGCTCCAGCTCCTTTATTTTCGAAAATACAGGAGGAAGCAGTGACGCTGCTCCAGCTCCTTTATTTTCTAAAATACCGGAGGAAGCAGTGACGCTGCTCCAGCTCCTTTATTTTCTATAATTCAGGAGGAAGCAGAGAAACTGCTCCAGTTCCTTTATTTTCTATAATACAGGAGGAAGCAGTGACGCTGCTCCAGCTCCTTTATGTTCTTTAATACAGGAGGAAGCAGTGACGCTGCTCCAGCTCCTTTATTTTCTATAATACAGGAGGAAGCAGTGACGCTGCTCCAGCTCCTTTATTTTCTATAATACAGGAGAAAGCAGTGACGCTGCTCGAGCTCCTTTATGTTCTGTAATACAGGAGGAAGCAGTGACGCTGCTCCAGCTCCTTTATTTTCTATAATGCAGGAGGAAGCAGAGAAACTGCTCCAGTTCTTTTATTTTCTATAATACAGGAGGAAGCAGTGACGCTGCTCCAGCTCCTTTATTTTCTATAATACAGGAGGAAGCAGTGACGCCGCTCCAGCTCCTTTATTTTCTATAATACAGGAGGAAGCAGAGACGCTGCTCCAGCTCCTTTATTTTCTATAATACAGGAGGAAGCAGAGACGCTGCTCCAGCTCCTTTATTTTCTATAATACAGGAGAAAGCAGAGACAATGCTCCAGCTCCTTTATTTTCGATAATACATGAGGAAGCAGAGACACTGCTCCAGCTCCTTTATTTTCTATAATACAGGAGGAAGCAGAGACGCTGCTCCAGCTCGTTTATTTTCTATAATACAGGAGGAAGCAGAGACACTGCTCCAGCTCCTTTATTTTCTATAATACAGGAGAAAGCAGAGACGCTGCTCCAGCTCCTTTATTTTCTATAATACAGGAGGAAGCAGAGACACTGCTCCAGCTCCTTTATTTTCTATAATACAGGGGGAAGCAGAGACGCTGCTCCAGCTCCTTTATTTTCTATAATACAGGAGGAAGCAGAGACGCTGCACCACCTCCTTTAATTTCTATAATACAGGAGAAAGCAGAGACGCTGCTCCAGCTCCTTTATTTTCTCTAACACAGGAGGAAGCAGTGACGCTGCTCCAGCTCCTTTATTTTCTATAATACAGGAGGAAGCAGAGACGCTGCTCCAGCTCCATTATTTTCTATAATACAGAATGGAGCAGAGACGCTGCTCCAGCTCCTTTATTTTCTATAATACAGGAGGAAGCAGTGACGCTGCTCCAGCTCCTTTATTTTCTATAACACAGGAGGAAGCAGTGACGCTGCTCCAGCTCCTTTATTTTCTATAATACAGGAGGAAGCAGAGACGCTGCTCCAGCTCCTTTATTTTCTATAATACAGGAGGGAGCAGTGACGCTGCTCCAGCTCCTTTATTTTCTATAATACAGGAGGAAGCAGTGACGCTGCTCCAGCTCCTTTATTTTCTGTAATACAGGAGGGAGCAGAGACGCTGCTCCAGCTCCTTTATTTTCTATAATACAGGTGGAAGCAGAGACGCTGCTCCAGCTCCTTTATTTTCTATAATACAGGAGGAAGTAGTGACGCTGCTCCAGCTCCTTTATTTTCTATAATACAGGGGGATGCAGTGACGCTGCTCCAGCTCCTTGATTTTCTATAATACAGGAGGAAGCAGTGACGCTGCTCCAGCTCCTTGATTTTCTATAATACAGGAGAAAGCAGTGACGCTGCTCCAGCTCCTTTATTTTCTATAATACAGGAGGAAGCAGAGACGCTGCTCCAGCTCCTTTATTTTCTATAATACAGGAGGAAGCAGAGACGCTGCTCCAGCTCCTTTATTTTCTATAATACAGGGGGATGCAGTGACGCTGCTCCAGCTCCTTGATTTTCTATGATACAGGAGGAAGCAGTGACGCTGCTCCAGCTCCTTGATTTTCTATAATACAGGAGGAAGCAGTGACGCTGCTCCAGCTCCTTTATTTTCTATAATACAGGAGGAAGCAGAGACGCTGCTCCAGCTCCTTTATTTTCTATAATACAGGAGGAAGCAGAGACGCTGCTCCAGCTCCTTTATTTTCTATAATACAGGAGGAAGCAGTGACGCTGCTCCAGCTCCTTTATTTTCTATAATACAGGAGGAAGCAGAGACGCTGCTCCAGCTCCTTTATTTTCTATAATACAGGCGAAAGCAGTGACGCGGCTCCAGCTCCTTTATTTTCTACAATACAGGAGGAAGCAGTGACGCTGCTCCAGCTCCTTTATTTTCTATAATACAGGAGGAAGCCGAGACTCTGCTCCAGCTCCTTTATTTTCTATAATACAGGAGGAAGCAGTGACGCTGCTCCAGTTCCTTTATTTTCTATAATACAGGAGCAAGCAGAGACACTGCTCCAGCTCCTTTATTTTCTCTAATACAGGAGGAAGCAGTGACGCTGCTCCAGCTCCTTTATTTTCTATAACACAGGAGGAAGCAGTGACGCTGCTCCAGTTCCTTTATTTTCTATAATACAGGAGGAAGCAGAGACACTGCTCCAGCTCCTTTATTTTCTATAATACAGGAGGAAGCAGTGACGCTGCTCCAGCTCCTTTATTTTCTATAATAAAGGAGGAAGCAGAGACGCTGCTCCAGCTCCTTTATTTCTTTCATACAGGAGGAAGCAGTGACGCTGCTCCAGCTCCTTTATTTTCTATAATACAGGAGGAAGCAGAGACACTGCTCCAGCTCCTTTATTTTTAATAAAACAGGAGGAAGCAGTGACGCTGCTCCAGCTCCTTTATTTTCTATAATACAGGAGGAAGCAGAGACGCTGCTCCAGCTCCTTTATGTTCTATAATACAGGAGGAAGCAGTGACGCTGCTCCAGCTCCTTTATTTTCTATAATACAGGAGGAAGCAGTGACGCTGCTCCAGCTCCTTTATTTTCTATAATACAGGAGGAAGCAGAGACACTGCTCCAGCTCCTTTATTTTCTATAATACAGGAGGAAGCAGAGACGCTGCTCCAGCTCCTTTATTTTCTATAATACAGGAGGAAGCAGAGACGCTGCTCCAGCTCCTTTATTTTCTATAATACAGGAGAAAGCAGAGACACTGCTCCAGCTCCTTTATTTTCTATAATACAGGAGGAAGCAGAGACACTGCTCCAGCTCCTTTATTTTCTATAATACAGGAGAAAGCAGAGACGCTGCTCCAGCTCCTTTATTTTCTATAATACAGGAGGAAGCAGAGACACTGCTCCAGCTCCTTTATTTTCTATAATACAGGAGGAAGCAGTGACGCTGCTCCAGCTCCTTTATTTTCTATACGACAGGAGGAAGCAGTGACGCTGCTCCAGCTCCTTTATTTTCTATAATACAGGAGAAAGCAGAGACGCTGCTCCAGCTCCTTTATTTTCTATAATACAGGAGGAAGCAGAGACACTGCTCCAGCTCCTTTATTTTCTATAATACAGGAGGAAGCAGTGACGCTGCTCCAGCTCCTTTATTTTCTATAATACCGGAGGAAGCAGTGACGCTGCTCCAGCTCCTTTATTTTCTATAATTCAGGAGGAAGCAGAGAAACTGCTCCAGTTCCTTTATATTCTATAATACAGGAGGAAGCAGTGACGCTGCGCCAGCTCCTTTATGTTCTATAATACAGGAGGAAGCAGTGACGCTGCTCCAGCTCCTTTATTTTCTATAATACAGGAGGAAGCAGTGACGCTGCTCCAGCTCCTTTATTTTCTATAATACAGGAGAAAGCAGTGACGCTGCTCCAGCTCCTTTATTTTCTGTAATACAGGAGGAAGCAGTGACGCTGCTCCAGCTCCTTTATTTTCTATAATGCAGGAGGAAGCAGAGAAACTGCTCCAGTTCTTTTACTTTCCATAATACAGGAGGAAGCAGTGACGCCGCTCCAGCTCCTTTATTTTCTATAATACAGGAGGAAGCAGAGACGCTGCTCCAGCTCCTTTATTTTCTATAATACAGGAGAAAGCAGAGACAATGCTCCAGCTCCTTTATCTTCGATAATACAGGTGGAAGCAGAGACACTGCTCCAGCTCCTTTATTTTCTATAATACAGGAGAAAGCAGAGACAATGCTCCAGCTCCTTTATTTTCGATAATACATGAGGAAGCAGAGACACTGCTCCAGCTCCTTTATTTTCTATAATACAGGAGGAAGCCGAGACTCTGCTCCAGCTCCTTTATTTTCTATAATACAGGAGAAAGCAGAGACGCTGCTCCAGCTCCTTTATTTTCTATAATACAGGAGGAAGCAGAGACACTGCTCCAGCTCCTTTATTTTCTATAATACAGGGGGAAGCAGAGACGCTGCTCCAGCTCCTTTATTTTCTATAATACAGGAGGAAGCAGAGACGCTGCTCCACCTCCTTTATTTTCGAAAATACAGGAGGAAGCAGAGACGCTGCTCCTCCATTTACTCATATCACTGTACCAAATCTTCCATTTACTGATGACCGAGCCAGATTCGACCATTTAAGGGTGCGCTAGTCTAATTCCCCCATTTCCTGATGCCACGCACCCATTCTCTAATTTAGCTCCTTCATTTTCTATAATACAGAAGGAAGCAGTGACGCTGCTCCAGCTCCTTTATTTTCTATAATACAGGGGGAAGCAGAGATACTGCTCCAGCTCCTTTATTTTCAATAATACAGGAGGAAGCAGAGACGCTTCTCCAGCTCCATTATTTTCTATAATAGAGGAGGAAGCAGTGACGCTGCTCCAGCTCCTTTATTTTCTATAATACAGGAAAAGCAGTGACGCTGCTCCAGCTGCTTTATTATCTATAATACAGGGGGAAGCAGAGACGCTGCTCCAGCTCCTTTATTTTCTATAATACAGGAGGAAGCAGAGACGCTGCTCCAGCTCCTTTATTTTCTATAATACAGGAGGAAGCTGAGACGCTTCTCCAGCTCCATTATTTTCTATAATAGAGGAGGAAGCAGTGACGCTGCTCCAGCTCCTTTATTTTCTATAATACAGGAGTAAGCAGTGACATTGCTCCAGCTCCTTTATTTTCTATAATACAGGAGGAAGCAGAGACGCTGCTCCAGCTCCTCTATTTTCTATAATACAGGAGGAAGCAGTGACGCTCCTCCAGCTCCTTTATTTTCTATAATACAGAAGGAAGCAGTGACGCTGCTCCAGCTCCTTTATTTTCTATAATACAGTAGGAAGCAGTGACGCTGCTCCAGCTCCTTTATTTTCTATAATACAGGAGGAAGCAGTGACGCTGCTCCAGCTCCTTTATTTTCTATAATTCAGGAGGAAGCAGTGACACCGCTCCAGCTCCTTTATTTTCTATAATACAGGAGGAAGCAGTGACGCTGCTCCAGCTCCTTTATTTTCTATAATACAGGAGGAAGCAGTGACGCCGCTCCAGCTCCTTTATTTTCTATAATACAGGAGGAAGCAGTGACGCTGCTCCAGCTCCTTTATTTACTATAATACAGGAGGAAGCAGTGACTCTGCTCCAGCTCCTTTATTTTCTATAATACAGGAGGAAGCAGTGACGCTGCTCCAGCTCCTTTATTTTCTATATCACAGGAGGAAGCAGTGACGCTGCTCCAGCTCCTTTATTTACTATAATACAGGAGGAAGCAGTGACGCTGCTCCAGCTCCTTTACTTTCTATAATGCAGGAGGAAGCAGAGACGCTGCTCCAGCTCCTTTATTTTCTATAATACAGGAGGAAGCAGTGACGCTGTTCCAGCTCCTTTATTTTCTATAATACAGGAGGAAGCAGAGACGCTGCTCCAGCTCCTTTATTTTCTATAATACAGGAGGAAGCAGAGACGCTGCTCCAGCTCCTTTATTTTCTATAATACAGGAGGAAGCAGAGACGCTGCTCCAGCTCTTTTATTTTCTATAAAACAGGCGGAAGCAGTGACGCTGCTCCAGCTCCTTTATTTTCGATTAAAACAGGATGAAGCAGAGACGCTGCTCCAGCTCCTTTATTTTCTATAATACAGGAGGAAGCAGTGACGCTGCTCCAGCTCCTTTATTTTCTGAAATACAGGAGGAAGCAGAGACTCTGCTCCAGCTCCTGTATTTTCTATAATACAGGAGGAAGCAGAGACTCTGCTCCTGCTCCTGTATTTTATATAATAAGGAGGAAGCAGTGACGCTGCTCTAGCTCCTTTATTTTCTATAATACAGGAGGAAGCAGTGACGCTGCTCCAGCTCCTTTTTTTTCTGAAATACAGGAGGAAGCAGAGACTCTGCTCCTGCTCCTGTATTTTCTATAATACAGGAGGAAGCAGAGACGCTGCTCCAGCTCTTTTATTTTCTATAAAACAGTCGGAAGCAGTGACGCTGCTCCAGCTCCTTTATTTTCGATAAAAACAGGAGGAAGCAGAGACGCTGCTCCAGCTCCTTTATTTTCTATAATACAGGAGGAAGCAGTGACGCTGCTCCAGCTCCTTTATTTTCGATAAAAACAGGAGGAAGCAGAGACTCTGCTCCTGCACCTGTATTTTCTATAATACAGGAGGAAGCAGAGACGCTGCTCCAGCTCCTTTATTTTCTATAATACAGGGGGAAGCAGTGACGCTGTTCCAGCTCTTTTATTTTCTATAATACAGGAGGAAGCAGTGACGCTGCTCCAGCTCCTTTATTTTCAATAATACAGGAGGAAGCAGAAAATAAAGGAGCTGGAGCAGCGACTCTGCTTCCGCCTGTTTTATAGAAAATAAAGGAGCTGGAGCAGCGTCTCTGCTTCCTCCTGTATTATAGAAAATAAAGGAGCTGGAGCAGCGACCCTGCTTCCTCCAGTAGTCTGGAAAATAAATCACAATCAGTGCCTTCACTAAGGAGACTCTAAATCTCCTGGTTATATGTATTAAACCTGCCAGACTGAGTCAGTGCTCCAGACTGAGGAGAATCTGAATCTCGTGGTTTACATATTTATTTAACTAGCCAATAGAAAATCAGTGCCCGAAACCGAGGAGAGTGTAAATCTCCTCGTTATATCTGTTTTTTTTTAACCAGCCAGCCAAGAGTCAGTGCCCCAAAATGAGGAGACTCTAAATCTCCTGATTGTGTATATTTATTTCACCATTCAGCACAGAATCAGTGCCATAGACTGAGGAGAATCTGAATCTCGAGGTTATATATATTTAAGCAGACAGCACAGAGTCAGTGCCCTTGACTGAGGAGTCACTAAAATTCCTGGGTACATATATTTATTTAACCAGGGTGTAGATTTGCTCGCTGAGCTGTAGGTTTGATATCCAGACGTTTCATTACCTGGCTCTGTAACGTCATCAGTGGCGACCTCCAAGTGAAGCGAAGCTGTTGTCTCCTGCTTTCTATTTATATCTTTCTCCTGGATGGGGTTCCTGGGGTTTGTGGTGATGTCATTTCCTGTTCGTTTTCTGAGGGGTTGATAGATGCTATCTCGATCTGTGTTTATTTGTGGCATTGTGGTTGGAATGCCTGGCATCTCGGAATTCTCAAGCATGTCTTTGCTTCGCCTGTCCCAAGATAGATGTATTGTCCCAGTCGAAATGGTGGCTTTTTATCATCCATGTGTCGTGCTACGAGGGAGAGAGGGTTGTGTCTTTTTGTGGCTAGCTGGTGTTCGGGTATCCTGGTGACTAACTTTCTTCCTTTTTGTCCTACGTAGTGTTTGTGGCAGTTCTTGCATGGGATTTTGTAGACAACGTTGATTTTGTCCATGGGTTGTACTGGGTCTTTTAAGTTTGTTAGTTTTTGTTTGAGAGTATTGGTGGGATTGTGTGCTACTAGGATTCCGAGGGGTCTTAGTAGTCTGGCTGTCATTTATTTAACCAGGCAGCACAGATTCAGTGTCCTAAACTGAGGAGGCTCTGAATCTCCTTGTCATATATATATTTAACTAGACAGCATAGAGTCAATGCCCTAAACTAAGGAGACTCTGAATCTCCAGGTTGTATATATTTAAACAGCAGCTGACAGTCAATGCCCTTAACTGAGGAGACTCGAAATCTCCTGTTTATATATACGTATTTATCTATACAGCACATAGTCTGAGCCCTAAACTGAGGAAACTGTAAATCTACTAGATATATAAATTTATTTATTCCGCCAGCCCACAGTCAGTGCCCTAATCTGAGGAGTCTATAAATATTCTGGTTATATATATTTAACCAGACATCAGAGAATCAGTGCCCTTAACTGAGGAGACTCTAAATCTCCTGGTTACACATAACCAGCCAGCACAGTGTCAGTGCCCTAAAATGAGCAGACCCTAAATGTCCTGGTTACATATATTTATTTAACTCACCAGCAGAAAGTCAGTGGCCTAAACTGAGGAGAATCTAAATCTCGTGGTTATATATATTTATTTAATCAGCCAGCATAGAATCAGTGCCCTAAACTGAGGAGACTCTAAATATCCTGGTTATATATATATTTATTTAACCAGCCAGCACAGAGTCAGTGTCCTAATCTGATGAGTCTATAAATATCCTGGCAATATATATTTAACCAGACAGCACAGAGTCAGTGCCCTAAATTGTGGAGAATTTCAATTTCCTGGATATACATGTTTATTTAACCATCCAGCACAGAGTCAGTGCTCTAGACTGAGGAGAATCTGAATCTCGTTGTTTGACATATTTATTTAACTAGCCAGTAGAAAGTCAGTGCCCTAAACTGAGGAGACTCTAAATCTCCTAGATATGTCTGGTTTTTTTTAACCAGCCAGCGCAGAGTCAGTGCCCCAAACTGAGGAGACTCTGAATCTCCTGGTTATGTATATATTTATTTAACCAACCAGCACAGAGTCAGTGGCCAAACTGAGGAGAATCTAAATTTCCTGGTTATATATACTTAAACCGACAGCACAGAATCAGTGCCCTTAACTGAGGAAACTTCAAATCTCCTGGTAATGTATATGTATTTATAAATTCAGCACATAGTCTGAGCCCTAAACTGAGGTGGCTCTAAATCTCCAGGTTATATATATTTATTTAACCCGCCAGCCTTAGTCAGTGCCCGAAACTAAGGAGACTCTAAATCTCCTGGTTATATGTTTTTATTTAACCAGCCAGCCCAGAGTCAGTTCCCAAAAATGAGGAGACTCTAAATCTCCTAGTTATATTTAATTAACCAGCTCGTTATATATATTAAACAGACAGAACAAAGTCAGTGCCCATAACTGAGTAAACTCTAAATCTCCTGGTTAGGTACATTTAAATACACAGCACAGAGTCAGTGCCCTATAATGAGGAGACTCTAAATCTCCTGGTTATATATATTTATTTAACCAGCCAGCACAGAGTCAGTGCCCTAAACTGAGGAGACACTAAATCTCCTGATTATATGTTTATTTAACCAGGCAGCATAGAGTCAGTGCCATAAATCTTGGAGACTCTGAATCTTCTGGTTATATATATTTAAACAGCAGCACAAAGTCAATGTCCTTTACTGAGGAGACTCTAAATCTCCTGGTTTTATGTTATCCATCCAGCACATAGTCTGAGCCCTAAACTGAGGAAACTGTAAATCTCCTAGTTGTATAAATGTATTTAATCCGCCAGCCCACAGTCAGTGGCCTAAGCCGAGGAGACTCTAAATCTGCTGGTTATGTATATTTAAATGGACAGCGCAAAGTCAGTGCCCTTAAATGAAGAGAATCTAAATCTCTTGGTTTTATATATTTATTTAACCAACCAGCAGAGTCAGTGCCCTATAATGCGCAGAATCTAAATCTCATAGTTATATATTTATTTAATCAGCCAGCACAGAGTCAGTGCCCTATAATGAGGAGACTCTAAATCTCCTGGTTATATATATTTATTTAACCAGCCAACATAGAGTCAGTGCCCTAAACTGAGGAGACCATAAATATCCTGGTTATATATATATATATATATTTATCCATCCAGCACATACTCTGAGCCCTAAACTTGTGAGAACGTAAATCTCCTAGTTTTATATATATATAAATGTATATATGTGTGTATTTAACCCGCAAGCCCAAAGTCAGTGCCGTATAATGAGCAGATTCTAAATCTCCTGGTTTCATATTTTTATTTGACCAGCCAACACAGAGTCAGTGCTCTAAACTGAAAAGACTCTAAATCTCCTGGTTATATATATATAACATCCAGCACAGAGTCAGTGCCCTAGACTGAGGAGATTCTAAACCTCCTGGTTATAAAACATTTAACCAGCCAACACACAGTTAGTCCCTGATTATATATATTTAAACAGACAGCACAGAGTTAGTGCCTTAATTGAGAAGACTCTAAACCTCCTGGTTATATTTAATTAATCAGCTCGTTTATATATATTAAACAGACAGAACAGAGTCAGTGCCCATAACTGAGTAGACTCGAAGTCTGCTGGTTATGTATATTTAAATACACAGCACAGAGTCAGTGCCCAAGAATGAGCAGACTCTAAATCCCCTGGTTATATTTATTTAATCAGCCCGCATAGAATCAGTGCCCTAAACTGAGGAGACTCTAAATCTCCTGATTATATATAATTATTTAACCAGGCAGCGCAGAGTCAGTGCCCTAATCTGAGGAATCTATAAATATCCTGGTTATATATATTTAACCAAACATCACAGAATCAGTGCCCTAGACTGAGGAGACCCAAAACGCCCCGGTGATATACAATTAACCAGCCAGCACAGAATCAGTGCCCCAAACTGAGGAGACTCCAAATACTCTGGTTATAAAAAATTTTAACCAGCCACCACACAGTCAGTTCCCGAAATGAGGAGAATCTAAATCTCCTGATTATAGTTAATTCACCAGCTCGTTATATATATTAAACAGACAGAACAGAGTCAGTGCCCATAACTGAATAGACTCTAAATCTCCTGGTTATGTATATTTAAACACACAGCACAGAGTCAGTGCCCTAAAATGAGCAGACTCTAAATCTCCTGGTTATATATATTAAAACAGCCAGCACGGAGTCAGTGCCCTAAACTGAGGAGATTCTAAATCTCCTGATTGTGTATATTTATTTAACCAGCCAGCACAATGTCAGTGCCCTAAACTGTGGTGAATTTTAATCTCCTGGATTTGCATGTTTATTTAACCATCCAGCACAGATTCCGTGCCATCGACTGAGGGGAATCTGAATCTCATGGTTTTATATATATGTAAACAGACAGCACAGAGTCAGTGCCCTTGACTGACGAGACACTAAAAGTCCTGCTTACATATATCTATTTAACCAGGGTGTGGATTTGCTCGCTGAGCTGTAGGTTTAATATCCAGATGTTTCATTACCTGGCTCGGTAACATCATCAGTGGCAACGTCCAAGTGAAGCGAAGCTGTTGTCTCCTGCTTTCTATTTATATCTTTCTCTTGGATGGGGTTCCTGGGGTTTGTGGTGATGTCATTTCCTGTTCGTTTTCTGAGGGGTTGTTAGATGGTATCTTGATCTGTGTTTGTTTATGGCGTTGTGGTTGGAATGCCAGGCCTCTAGGAATTCTCTTGCATCTCTTTGCTTAGCCTGTCCCAGGATAGATGTGTTGTCCCAGTCGAAATGGTGTCTTTTTTTGTCATGCGTGAGTAGGGCTACGAGGGAGAGAGGTTCATGTCTTTTTGTGGCTAGCTGGTGTTTGTGTATCCTGGTGGCTAATTTTCTTCCTGTTTGTCCAACGTAACGTATGTGGCTGTCCTTGCATGGGATTTTGTAGACGATGTTGGTTTTGTCCAAGTTGCTATTCAGGAGTTAAATAATCTGTCAGCCAGTTAGGTTTTCCAACAGAGCTACGTTATTCCAATATTCCTTTCTTTTGTTTGTATTTTATCGGTAGTGTAGAGTAAAAGAATGTTTTGCTTCAAGCCTGGCAGTTTGAACAAATGTATTATAATGCCTTACACTTACCTTTAGAAAATTAAAATAAAAAGGCCTGGGCCATTTTCTTAATATATTTTCGGGGGGAGGGGTTGGTTTGTTTCATAACATCCTCAATGTCTGTCAATAAATGTGCCCACAATCCTGAACAATGACATGTACAGAACAGAGGAGGAGACACAGACACATTCATCATTATTATTACCTGGAACAGGAGTTATTTAGGAATGATATTCCTTAGACCGGACAATATTGGAGAATGCACATTTCCCAGGAGACTGAGAGGTCACTGACAGAGCGGGAGCTGGAGAGTCAGGAACAGAATAACAGGGACAGTCCGCTCTGTTCACTGACCCTTCACCCCTCAGTGAATCCAGTGCCAGGAATGACTGCTATTACTCAGACTGACAGAATGTGCTCAGATACACACACTGTCCTTCCACATCATCAATATCGCAGAGCTCCCACCCTGCCTCAGCTCATCTGCCCCTCTGCCATCTTCAATATTTTAATCGGGGCAGCATTAAGTGCTGTGCTTTGAGCTGAGCTGTCTTACCTTCTGTACTCTCTCTCTAAACAGCTCCAATCCCCCCTGATCCCTCTCTGGTTTAAGATACCCCTTGACACCTGACCCAATGAATGAGGTTCAATGCTATCCGCTTCCCCCTGGGCCGCGGCAGATTCTCTTTGGTTTCTCGGCTTCTGGTTTGGGACATGGAGGTTCCATCTGTGGTCCCAATATGACCTGACCTGCCAAACATTTCTGAGCCAATACTGATGTCAGCAACTGCTTATGAATTAGGGCCCTGAAGTACTTGGGGAGATGCTGCACTTATTGTGTCACATATAGACCTGAGCACCGAACTTTCCAAGGGATGTGTGAAAGCTGCACATCTTTAAAAGAATTGTCCCAGGAATGTGGATATCAGCTATGTTGACAGCTTCGAGAAGCTGGGCATTTCTGTTTCATTTGGAAGTGATTTTATTAAATAGATGTCCTCAAAATTGTGGGTCATCTGGCCCAATAAAATGGAGTTAAGCTAACCCCCTCCCAGAGAGGAGGAAGGCAAACGGGCACTCAGGTTATTGTCAAAAGTGCAAATGGCAGAATGAGATAATTTAAAAAAAAACAAAGAATACTTTGTGAGGAGCTAAAATGATCCGTCTGAGCCTGGTTTGGAACTAGATTATACCAGGACGGTATTGCATCAGCAACTGGGAAAAGCAAATCCATGCCACGGCAGGAGGGTGACAATGAGGGGACCTGAATTTCTCCAACACAGAGATGGGACGGACATGGTACAATGACAGGTCAACTACATTCCTACAGGTAATCTAGGATATGGGAATTATCTGAGACATGGGTAATGACAGCCCATGGTAGAGCTACGGTAGAGGGCTCGCTAATGTCAGGGATTCATACAATAAATGGTCATGACTGACATCACCGAGACAATGTGAGGTACATTCCCTCAACACCAAGCTGCTGGACATAAATCCAACACAAATTAGAAAGCAAATTTCGATGTTAGTGGGGCATTAATGAAGAGGAAAATAGGGTTGATGCAGCAAACAAAATCACATCCATCCACTAGAAAGCAATGTAATCTCTTTATGTGAAGGCAGCATTATTACAACAGCAGGCTGCCTCTCTGTTAAAACGTGGCGAGAATTACGAGTTTTTCTAATTAACACAGTTTCCAATGATGATTCTTCCCTCGATGAGGTCATGTGTTACCTGTCACAATCTAATTTCAGTGATAAACACCTTCTACCAACTGGGAATGATAAAGCTGTCATCATCCGAGCTGCAACACCAATCTCCCAGTGGAGATCACACAGAATATAATGGAAACACGTAGAGAATGTAACACCGCACAGTTTAATGCTTGCATTTTTATGTGCAAGATTAAAGGATTGCCACTCTCCACTGAAAATGCATCTGCCAATTCAATTAGCCAGGAAAGTTTTCTACATGATTCTTGCCATCATTGGTGTTCCTGGTAAGTGCTTATAATTATTTACAATTTGCGGATGACATCTCTCCTGGTTTTCCTTGTTATTGAAGAGATTTGCATTCTGATGTAATATTCAATGTATCCACACTCCCGAGTTGAAATATCAGACAGTTAAATTAGATATTAAAAAAATTCTGTTGTTTTATTGCTTTACTACATGATCATCCTTAGTCAAATGTTATGAACTCCTGAGCCGAGACATCGATGGAACGAGCTGCAAGAGGCAGTGGTGATGGTGGGTAAAATTAAACATTTAAAAGGCATGGGTATATGAACAGGAAGGATTTAGAAGGATATGGGCCAAATGCTAGCAAATGGGATTTGGTTAATTTGCGATATCCGGTCAGGATGGAGGAGTTGACAAAGGGGCCGTTTCTGTGCTGCGTGATTCTATAAGAAGAAAATTATTTCTCAAATCCCATAATTGGAAAGGTCAATCCATGCTCCTTAATAGTTACCCAAGCCGACAGCGGATTCTGAACATTCAACAGTCAGAGCTAACAGAATCTGAAACCTACACGGTGTAAAGGAGATTAACCAGCTCAAAACCCTTTTACTGTAGTGCTCCCTAAAGTAGGAAGGAGGAAATGTGCTGCTACCAATACAACTGCACAGACACAGATACACGCAGGAATGTGGGAACACTGGGTTTATGAGATCCACTGCACTGACTGACCAAGATCCATTGCAGTTGCTGACATTTCCAATAACTCCTTCCCTGAAGGTAGCCTCCAGTCTAAGAATTAAAAATAAATACCAGTTCCCTCGAACTTGTTAAACATTGGATTTGTCATTACATTCTTCATTCCGCTTCCCGTGTCCCACCTGCAAGTAGTTTTATTTTCTGAATGAGTACAGAGGTACACACTGAGGATGACTTTCCTTTCTGACCGTGGCTATCCACTCGACTGTAAAATATACAACAAACCCGAGCATTCCTTAAACCCACAGTGGGCATGACCCATTCTCACTGAGAGAGCAAATCATTTTCTGTCAAATGACCCTTGACGATATCCCATGGTTTCCCCCCGAATGTTCAGGTTGGATAATATTTATTAGATTCCAGTTCTCCGCCATTCTGCATGGTATAGCTCCCCCACCCCATAATCCGTCACTAATCCTGGGTGTTCCTGCTTTACCTCTGAGTCTGGAATAATTGGCAGCTGTTGGAACCGCTTATCCTTCTGTTGCTGTCTGCTGGATAAACTGGAGGGTTTTTAAATCTCTCTTTCCTACAACACAGTTCATAGCTTCACCTGGCTAATCCCAGACTGTTCCTTTACCTTCCCCCACTTTGACAGTGATCCTGGATTTATTTTTCGGTAATGAAGCTGGGCTGACCTCTCAGTGAGGAAGCATTTTGCAGGCAGTAATTATAACTCAAGATTAACATGGAAAAAGGCAAGGATGAGGGGGAAATCAAAGTTCTAAACTGTGGGAATAAGATCGGGTGTGATTAGACCGAGAGCAGAAACTTTTAAGTAAATCCATGTCAGAGCAGTGGGATGTATTGAAGACGGAAACAGGGAAATTACAGAGCCACATGTTCAACAAAAGATAAAAGGTGGTACTCGGAAATGCTGTGAACTCTGCATATCAGGGGATTTCCAGGATAAGTTCACTGGTAATGCAAAAATTGTTCGAAATTGGAATTCAATCCATGAATGTGAGCTGATGCACTTGGCGGGACACAAAACCCAAGGGGTACATTATGAATGGTAGAAACCTGGGAAATACTGAATCAGGGGGATCTCGGTGCACATGAAGATCTTAAGGTAGTAGGACAGGTCGATGAAATGGTTGAGAAGGTATTGGGATTTTTTGGCTTTTAAATGCGAGACATAGAGTTTAGGAGCAGGGACAATATGTTGGCACTGTATAAAATATTGGCTTGGCTACAGCTAGAATGATGGAGTACTTTGATTGTCTGAAAGAAGGTGGAGACTTTCCAGGAAGACTCCAAGGTAGTAAAGTTTTGGGTATGAAGGGAGATTGGATGGACTGGGATTGTTTTCCTTGGAGCAGGGGAGATTGATAGGGGCATCATTTAAAAGTATATTGTTATAAAGGGGCATAGACAGCACAGAAGGATATAAGTTTTCCCCTTTGTGGTCTGTTTTGAGTTTTCCACCGGAAGTGTTGTGACAATGTGGAACTTACTTCCTGTCAGGGTAGTAGAAGCAGATCCCCGATAGCATAGAACTCTTTAAATGCCTGGGTTATGGACCTAATGCTGGAAAACTGGATGAGAATTGTGAGGCAATTGTTTCATGGATTCTATCGGGCAAAGTACCTTTTTGTTTTCTGTGCTGTAAGTCTCTATGTCTCCAAAACTTCTCCAACTCCCAGCTGGACCATTGTCTTTTCAACCAATACTTCCCCCAGAGCCATTGACTCCAACAATGATCCTGACTGCAATTATCCCAAACTCTGTTACTTTTCGGGGTATCCTCTTGATTTTGCAGCATCTCTGCCATTTCAGCAACTTTCCCTGTGATGCAGCATTCCATGCCAGTCCCTTTGAAGTTGTAGCAACCCCCCCCCACCCCCCCAACATTGAGCAAGCCATCCTCAGGCATTTCGCACTGTTCAGCTATAGACACCATGCAATGTGTCTTGCCTCACAAGGTATTCCACAGGCTCTGCTGATAGACAGGGTTACTCTTCCATCATCTCTGTTGTTTACCGTTTTTTCTGAACCATGAGTTGATTTGATATAATTTATTATTATATTGTCACGTTTACCTCTGTATTGTGTGGGGAAAAAAAACTTGTTTTGCTTGCAGTGCCGTGAATATTCCATGGAAAGACACAAAGGCCACCGGGTGATTGAACAGAGTGAGGGATACAGAGTTATAGCTGCAAGGAAGGTGCACAAGAAGCAAGATCAACATTAGGTTGAAACTTTGAGAGGTCCATTCAGAATTCAAATAACTATGGGGACGAAGCTAGTCTTGAACATAGTGCTCTGTGTTTATGGTTTTGTATCTCCGAACTGACGCTAGAGGTCGAAGGAGAGTTTAACCGGGGTGGGAGGCTCTTTAATGGTGTTGGCTGGCTTTCTGTGGCAACAAGAAATGTACATTCAGTCAATGGATGGAAGGTTGGCTTGTGTCTGATCTAGCCTGTGTTCATAACTCTCTGTAGTTACTTTCAATTTAGATACCTGTCCACAAGAAATCTTCTGGAACACTGAATTTGCAGTGTCTGCCTGGACAGTTTATTTTACTAAAGGTGCTCTGTGGATTCGGCCCGAGCTTCTGAACAACACCCAGTTTAACTCGACATTTTGCCTTTGTAAACTTCCTGTACATTTTGAACTGAATGATGAACAGCATGTTATTAATTTTCGAAAGCTTGCAGGAATCCACATTGAAAGTAAAGAATCCAGTGTCAATTCACTACAGTTATCTTCTTGGATGTTATGTGGTGATAACTGAGGAGAATTAGTGCAGCTTTGCCGGGGTTGGCAATGCTATCTTGTTACTGTTACCTCTATCTCCATGCACCCACAATGTTGGTTCAACCAACAGGATCGGCCTGTCATTCCCCATCATATTTACAGATGGTTGGGGTTTGCACTTGACCAGATTTACCACAATCCCAACTCCCTCATCTTTCATTGTGCTTGCACATGAAGCATTTACCTCCACCTGGAAATCACATTTTAACAGCATGGATTATCACTGCCAGGGATCATCATCCCTTTGTTGTTGAACCGCATCGACCCTCAAACCGATCATAAAAAAAACTTTTCCCCCCTTCCCCAATACACCTTTTCACTTTCATGACAATTGATTTAAAGCTGCCCTGTTTTGATATTTCAGCACTCTGATGATTTGTTTTCATCCTCATAAATTAATGCAAGGACTCACTGAAAAGAATTACTTTTGTTTGTGATGACTGTTTGATCTTTATTGCTGTTGTAGCAACAATGCAGATTGCTTGTAAACTTATACAGAAAAGAGTGCTCATTAATATTAAGTCATTTTTCCTTTATCCTTCTGCCAGTGAATTGTGTGGCTATCATGATCGTATCCCAGGGAAAGTGTGGCCTTGCTCCCTGCACAACACGCTATCTGGTGGCCATGGCAGCAGCAGATCTACTGGTCATTATCAGTGAGGTCATTCTCAGGCAACTTCGTTATTATTATTACCCATTATGTTTCCTGGACATCACTCCTGTGTGCAGTGTTATCAATGTCCTGATCCGTGCGTCTATAGACTGTTCTGTCTGGTTCACTGTTACATTCACCTTCGATCGGTTTGTCAGCTTTTGTTGCCACAAACTGAAAACTAAATATTGCACTGGGAAAAACGCATCTGCAATTCTCTCAATAACCAGTATTCTGCTTTGTTTAAAAAATGTTCCTTGGTATTTTAGATTTGAGCCCATAAAGATAATCGGGAACATACCATTTTACTGCAGGAATAAGGGAAGCTACTTCACTGACTCTCGCTAGATTGGATTCCGCTCATTTGCTGTGGCTCTAACCCCATTGGGGCCATTCTTTTTCATTGTGTTCCTCAATGTTCTGACAATCACACGCATTTTATTTAAATCAAGTCAAGTCCGTAAGGGACCGAGGGGTCAGAGTAAGGAAGGGAAGCAGGTTGACCCCGAGATGAAGAGTAGAATTAAGGGAGTGAATTTACTCTTCACTATATCTGGAAACTTCATTCTTCTCTGGCTGCTATATGTTTTATATATCCTTGATGTCCCAGATCATTTAAACGATAATGACTGAAATCTTTGAACAAATTGGATACATGCTGCGCAATGTAAGCTGCTGCACAAACACCCTTATTTATATGGCAGCTCTGCCCAAGTTCAGAGCTCAGTTCAATAGAGCGGTGAAATATCCAGTTTCCAGAGTTATTGAACTAATCACTGCATAAATCTGACAAAAGCTCAAAGTCCCGTGGGGATTGGGCAAGAAATGACCATGGAGGACTAAAGGCAACCCTCTAGAGATGCAAATCTGTCAGAGAGATCAGAGAAGATGGAATATTTAGCAGACATCAAGAGAACTGAAAGAGGAAGATAAGGTTTCCCAGTTCAGGGAGCAGAGGTAACATTTCTATCCTGAAAGAGGGGCATTGGACCTGAAACCTGAACTCTGACCTCTCACCCACAGATGCTGCCAAACCCGTGGAGCCTTTGCAGCGATTCCTGTTTTGTTTTGGTTTAACATTTTGGGGCCCAGTGTGAATGAGCCAGAGATACTGCCCAGAACAAACATCAGTGGAGCAATGGCAAAGGCCAATATTAACCCAAGGCAACCAGAACTAAAGAATCATAGAACGCCAACTTGTAGGAGCAGGGTCTCTGCTTCCTCCTGGATCAGAGGAAGTGATCCAGGGTGTCCACTCCAACTCTGCTGCTTCGGTTTTCAGCTCTTTCCGTCCGAGAAAACAAACAACGTTTCTGTTTTCAAAATGAACATCCATGTCGATGCTGGACTGTTTCTTATGCTTCAATAAACCATCCCAATTATTCATATCATTCTGATTCTCCCACCAGTAGCTGGTCCTGGGGGTATTCTGTTCTCCAGCTGCCGAGTGAGAGTGCTCGGGTGATTGGGAGGTGGGGGTGATGGGGGGTGGAGTGGGGATAATCTGGACAGATCATACCCATAAACATGATGATTGCGAACATTAAGTATCTCAGTCTAAGGAGCCTGTCTAAAGGATTGGGAGAAAAGCTGGAGACAGTTCCAGGAACTGAGTCTATATTCAGCATAGAGGTCAATGTCATCGTTTGACAGCAGATCACATATTCCACACCTTCCCGGGAATTGTCTCAGACAGTTCCCAATCTCAGTTTTAAATCCGAGCTTTTGGATAACTTCGAACCAAGTCTCAGCATCAAGTGTGTTTGTTTGTGTTTAATTACTGCATCAATCCACATGCTGTTTAAACCTTCCTACACCCTGTTCTTACACCATTACTGGAAATTTCAGACTCAGACTTGACATGCTAACCATGATTTTATTGTCAGTCAGCTTCATGTCGCTGAAGTGTCTGCTATCCATTAGGTAACTCCATGTGGTTTCCATCTGAACTGTGCTGTCTCCAGCAACATCTGTGTTTCAAATTGGTCTTGCCTTAAAATCTGTATTTTAATGTTATCTTGCTATCAGATATGTCAATGATTTCACCCAACCTGAAGTATCCATGAGTGTGCACGGCCTCTATCTCTGTAACTACCTCCAACCCGGAAACGTTCCCTGTTTCAGGAATCCATCCCAATAAGCAGCATTGGTCTGTCCAGCCACCGAGTGACTCACTCAGAGTGGAAGAGAGTCATCCTCAATGTGAGAGACCCCAGTGATGCTGTGTGTAGAATGTGTTAAGAGCGATTGTGTGACAGAGGATCCAAAAGGTATTAATATCTTCAATGAAAGGGAAAGTCTGGCCGAGAGAGTTTCACAGCAGACTATCTCCCTGTCCTTATCCGGTCTGCTGGAAATAACTGAAAATGTAGCATTTGTCCTCCTCCTCATTGACTCCACTATCAGTTACATTTCTGATACCGTAAATCCCTCTGGATAATGATATTAAATAACTTCTCACTATTTTCAACAGAATCATTCTGTTTTTTTATTTCTATTCCTCCTACAAATGTGAACCACATGCCATTGTACCATCCTCCACCACTTCCTCTGACAGCTCATTAGCTTCACTCAGCAGGTCCCGGGGATGACAGGGCTGTCTCATGAGAGGTTGGTTTATCTGGGCATGTATTCAGGACAATGAGAGGGGGGATCTGATGGAAATGTGTCCAATTCTAACGATTGGACAGACTAGATACAGGGGGTGGGCTGTATCCCCTGGGCCAGGTATTCTCAGAACAAGCATCACAGTCTCAGGACATGGGCTCACCCATTTCTAATAGAGAGGAAGAGAACTATCTTCACACAGAGTGATCAGCCTGAGGAATTCTCTCCCACAGAAGGCTGTGAAGCACGGGTTACTGAGTATATTCAGGAAAGACATTGATAATGTATTTTTACAGGTTAAAGATATCACAGGGTTTGGAGTGAAATTGGGAATTTCGCAATGAGATAGAGAGACAGACATGACCACACTGAATGGGAGAGCAGGCTGAAAAGGCTGAATGGTCTCTTTCTGCTCCTGGTTTCTGTGTTTCTGTCAGTTTAATGTCCACCTGTAAGTATCAGTGATTACATTGGGGAAGCACATCAGGAGCTGTTTTCGTTCAACACTGCTGCATCTTGACATTTTTTTTGCAGAGATGAACAGTCAGTCTGAGGGTAAAAGTGCTCCACAGGATTCCTGATACCATCTCAGTGAAACAGTCACAGGAGCGTGGAGTCAGGAGCATTTTATCCAGAAAACAGACTTTTATCAAGTTTCACACTAACAAATTTCGGCTTCAAAATTTGCGTCCTCTAGAAATAAAGAAATAGATTTACAATTAAACAAACCTCCTGACCCTGTGTTGTTTATGTGTATTTGTGAATGAGTGACTGTGTATGTGAAGGAGCAAGTGTGACTGTGGGGGTGTGAGTGTGACTGAAGGACTGAGAGTTTGTGGTTGAGTTTGTTTGAGTGAGATATTGTGGTTCAATGTGTGGTTCTGAGAGATAAGGAATTTTTAATGCTGCACGTGTTTGTATGTGTGTGAGACTGAACATGTATGTGTGCATGTGTGTGTGAGCACATATCCATGTAAGAGTTTGTGGGAGAGACTACAATGGCAGCTTTAATTTGCAATCTGACCCAGAGTTTCCCCAGACTTGGGAGTGTTTGTGGACAGATCTGTATGCTTTAAATAGCCATATTCTTCCTAGACCCTGGCAGTTGTGGATGAGAAAGTGTACAGGGAAACGTACTCTGCCTCTAATCCAGTGATTTAACTGCACTGTGTGTGTTTGAAAGAGACAGTGTGAGGAAAGGGTTGATTTAGTCACTATGTAACCCCATGGTGAACATGGCCTGGGTGTTTGAAAAGCTGCAGTGCAGAGAGAGCTTTACTCTGCACCTAACCCCATTCTCTACCTAAACACAATCTGAAAGTTGCTGGAAAAGCTCAGCAGGTCTTGCAACGTCTGTGCAGAGAAATCAGAGTAAAAGTTTCAGGGCTGGTTCTGAGAAACGGTGAGCGGATCTGAAGCAGTAACTCTGATTTCTCATTCACAGATGCTGCCAGATCTGCTGAGCTTTTCCTGCAACTAACTGCTGGTGTTTCCTCCATTCTCTCCCTGCTCTTCTCAATGAGCGTACAGTCTTTGTTATACTGACATCAGCTTGCTGACAACATATGAAAGCTTAGTTTCTCACTCAGTCGCAAGTAAATGAATATAGAATCCCTCCAGTGTGGAAACAGGCCATTTGGCTCAACAAGTTCTCATCAACACTCCAAAGTGTATCCCACCCAGGCCCACCTTACATTTTCCTGAATAATGCACATCCCAGAACTCTATGGACAATTTAGCATGGCCATTGTGTCTTACACTGCACATCTTTGGACTGTGGGAGGAAGCCCATGCAGACACAGGGAGAACATGCAAACTCCACACAGGCCGTCACCCAAGGCTGGAATTGAACCCAGTTCCCTAGTAGCATGACACAATCTTGCGAACCACTGAGCCACCATGGCACCCAGGTAGTTATATCTGAAATTGGGAGCAGGACGAGAGAAAGCTTCAGTTTACTTTCTGCTACATTCACTTTTACCAGAAATAAAGTTTTATGTAGTGCAGTGGTTCCATAAGGCAGCTCCCTCCCACCTTCTCTAGGGCTGATGGGAATGGGGGATAAATGCTGGGCCCGGCCAGTGATGCTCACATCCAGTGAATGAACGAAAACATCATCCCTTTGCCTTGCTAATAGCTTGCTGCCCCTGCAGACTAACTCAGTGTGATTTGATATCCCAGGACACGCAGATCCCTCTCTACCTCAGAGACCTACAGCATCTCCCCATTTAAACTAAAGTCTCTGTCGATACTTCCTGACAAACATCACACTAGCCACTTTATACTGTAACGGATAATGCTTTACCCACTCACTTACCGTCTCTGCATCGCTCTATGTGAGAGCAGCTTACTTCCACTTCACAATTTATTTCACCAAGAAAATACTCAATTTTTAAATCAAAGACTGACTTGAACTGATGCCAAAAGAGAAAATGTTGTAAAATCTCAGTAGGTCTGGCAGCATCTGTAAGGAGAGAAAAGAGCTGATGTTTCGAGTCTAACTGACCCTTTGTCAAAGCTATAAAATAGGGAGAAATAGGGAGGTATTTATACTAGGCTGAGTGGAGAGGAAAAAGGTGACGAGAGAAAGAGAGACAATCAAGAAATAAGAGGTACAGAACAGTGAGAAAAATATATTTAAAAATAAATAAAATAAATGAAATAAAATTATGGAACAGAATGAAAACAGAGAGGTCAGGATGGGATAATCATCTGAAGTTGTTGAATTCAATGTTGAGCCCGGCAGGCTGTAACCTGCCTAGTCGGAAGATGAGATGCTGTTCCTCCAGTTCGCATTCCTGTGAATTGCAGTGTGGAACCGGGCAGCATTGCTCGGCATCTCGGAAGCTTTCCCCTCTGCTGCTTCCCATTTCTTATTGAAATATTGGTTGCAGCACAAGGATGGGTTTGTTTTGTTCGAAAACTGAGAGACTGCTCCCGTCAGGAACCTGAAATAATTACAGAAGCCGCTGGAAACACTGTTCAGAATCTGAATCTCGTGGTTTTACATAGTTCTTTAACTAGCCAGTAGAAAGTCAGTGCCCTAAACGGAAGAGACTCTAAATCTCCTGGTTATATATGTTTATTTTACCAGCCAGCAGAGAGTCAGTGCACAAGAATGAGCCGGCTTTAAATCTCCTGGTTATATATATTTATTTAATCAGCCAGCATAGAATCAGTGCCCTAACACGAGCAGACTCCAAATCCCCTGGTTATGTATCTTTAACCAGCCAGCACAGAGTCAATGCCCTAAGCTGAAGAGACCCTAAATCTCCTGGATGTATCCATTTATTTAACCAGCCACCACACAGTCAGGGTAGACAATTCACGTTCACGCGATTGCCCCAAGGATATCTGCATAGCCCTACTATCTGCCACCGGATAGTTGCAGAACACTTGGCTGCCTTTAAAGTGCCTGACGAAGTGATGATCTCGCACTATATTGACGATATGATGATACAGGGGACAAGTCAGAAGCAGGTTCAGGAATTGCTGGACCAACTGGTTCAACATATGCGAGGATATGGGTGGGAGATCAACCCAGCCAAAATCCAGGGTCCCTCACAAACGGTAAAATTCTTAGGAATCGTGTGGAACAAGGGGGAAAGGGAAATCACTGCGAAAGCTAAAAATAAGATTCAGGTCTTTGCCGTCCCTCACACCCAGAAGGACGTGCAGCGATTTATTGGGTTATTCGGATTCTGGAGACAGCATATTCCCCATTTAGGACAAATTTTAAAACCTTTGTATCGAGTTACGAGGAAAAAGGCAGCGTTCGAATGGACGGAGGTCCATCAAACTGCATTTGAAATGGCCAAGCAAGCGATACAGCAAGCTGTATCCTTGGGAAAGATACAGTCAGGACCTGTAGAACTGCAAGTCTCAGCACAGGGGGATTATGCCAATTGGAGCTTATGGCAAAAACAGGGAAGAACCCGTAAGCCATTGGGATTTTGGTCCCGAAAATTACCCCCGGCAGGGGAATGGTATACCCCCTTTGAGAAACAGTTATTAGCATGCTACTGGGGCTTGGTGGAAACCGAAGCCCTGACCATTGGACATGAAGTGATCATGAGAACAGCTATCCCTATTCTTCCGTGGGTACTTAGTGACCCCACTACCCACCGAATAGGAACTGCCCAAGAGAGCAGCATCATTAAATGGAAATGGTATGTGTCAGAGAGAGTGCGGACTGGACAGAAAGGAGTGTCAGTCCTACATGAGCAAGTGGCGGAGGCCCCTGAGGAAGGGGAAAAACGGTTTGAGGTGATTGAATACAAGGAATCACCCGTTAAGATGGGAAAACGGTATGATGAACTGACCCCGGATGAACAAGCCACAGCTTGGTTCGTAGATGGGTCAGCCCAATGGAAAGCGGGACAGCGTAGATGGAAAGCTGCCGCCTTTAACCCAAAACAAGGCACTACCCTAGAAGAATTAGGGGAGGGAAAAAGTAGTCAGTGGGCAGAATTAAAAGCAGTGCATATGGTAGTCATGCAAGCAGGGGTCATGGGAGTTTGTTTGTTCTCTGACTCGTGGTCAGTGGTTAACGGCATGACACAATGGATGCCAACTTGGCAGGCCAATCAGTGGATGATCCAGAATAGGGAAGTATGGGGTAAACAGTTATGGGAAGATATATGGGAGAAAGCTCAATACCTGGTCATATACATCACCCACGTAGATGCCCATACATCTCGAAATGATGTGGAAGCTCTACATAACCGATATGTGGATGGTATCGTCCGAACCATGATTGTGCAAAGGGGCACCTCAGTGGACCTAGCTAGATGGGCACACCTTAAGGCTGGGCACTGGGGAGTGCAAGGAACCTTGCAATGGGCTCGAGACCGAGGAATAGATCTTATGGTAGATGATGTTAAGACTGCAGTAAACCAGTGTGAGCAGTGTCAACATCAGCGGCAGGGAGTGCCCCAACACATGATGGGACATATCCATCGGGGGGATGGTCCGGGACAGAGCTGGCAAATGGACTTTGTGGGTCCCTTACCCTCCTCACAAGGATGTAACCACATATGTACAGCTGTGGACACTATGTCTGGGGTTTTGGTAGCCCATCCCTGTCGTCACAACAATCAACAGGCTACCTTGCGATGTTTAGATTTGATTGAACAATTTTATGGATTGCCCATACAGGTCCAGAGTGACAATGGCTCCCATTTCACAGGAAGGGTGGTAAAGCAGTGGTGTCACGATAACCACGTGGAATGGGTTTATCATGTACCCTATCACCCACAAGCTGCGGGACTTATAGAACGAATGAATGGGCTTCCGAAGTCCTCACTACGAAAAGCAGGAGGTTGCAATGACTTAACAGGTTGGAAGAAGCAACTAATTCGGGTGGTGAAACAAATTAATAACCGCCCATTAGGAAATGGGGTAACACCCTTGAATAGGATGATACGAGTATGTGATACCCCAAAGACTCAGCCTATTCAAATGTGGAAATTCGCTGAGGAAGCTGATATTCCCGTAAGGGCCACGCCGGCTTCGGCTGGACTGGACCTACGAGCACTAACTGCCCAGACTTTGATCCAACAGAAACCTACGGTGATTAAGACCGGATTAGGATTGATTTGTCCCCCTGGAACCTATGGGCATATCCTCCCGCGGTCGGGACTGTCACTAAAGGGGATTGATGTGATGGCAGGCGTAATTGACGCGGACTACCAAGAGGAGTTGGGGGTGGTCCTGGTCAACATCACTGCTGAACCTTACGTGATACAGAAGGGGGACAGAATAGCGCAATTGGTCATTAAGCCATGTAACCTTACAACGGTGGAAGAGACGGGAGCTCCCGTTACGGTTACTGAGCGTGGGACGGGGGGATTTGGGTCTACTGACACTAAGGGGGCCAAGGTATGGGTGCGCCAGACGACCGGCCCCCCCAGGCCGGCCGAAATCATAGCACAGGGGAAGGACAGTCTGGTCACCATTATGTACCCCGGGGACCCGACCTGGGCAAACGTCCCGGCGAACCAGTGCTACTTACGTGAGACCTAAATAATGTTGTAATTGCTATGCACCCGCAGGCTGGCCCTCCGCCTTGAACATGGGGTGGTCATGGGGATTGCGACTCCTATTGGCGATGTTCGCGATCGGATGGCCACTCCAGGGCATCGGTATCACGGCCTGGACGCTGGTACCGGTCGCCCGCCATGAGGTGCGGTGGGAGGCCAGTAGCCAGCGACGGACGCAGGACAATTTTACATGTGAACCCGGTCAGCAGTGCGTTGTTCTGACTCTCACCAGCGACTGTCAATTGTACACGTGTGCACAGTGCTACATGCGCCGGGATGGGGAAAAATATGACATATCGTTCATACCGCCTAATTGCACCCTGGTGGTAAATGCCCAAGTCAAGACGTGTTTGTGGGACCGACGCACCCAGACATGCGGGACAACGGGGACTCATTGGAGCGTCACAGCTCGGGGGGAAGATCTGTGGCTGCGCAATGCCACCGATAATAATGGTACTGCCCTCGACGAACGCCCCGTCTGAGGCGTTATTAAACCCCACGCGGGGCGGGCCAGCACCGAAGAGGGGTGCCACGGGGGGCGTGCGGTCACATCGAACACAGTTGGCCCCTATTATGTCAACTTGTCAACAGATGGCCCGGGCGGTACTGCACACTGATGTTCATTGGCGGGTACAGTTGCCCCTCACACCCGAGTGTCATACCAAGAGGCGGCGACGATCGTGGTACGACACCCTGCTGGGAGGCGCAGGAACTGTTATGGGTATCTCGAATGCCATTGACTCTGAGGTAACCCGTACTAAATTATCTAACACGGGACAGGCCACCTCACAAGGACTACATACTATTGGAAGGTGGATGCCATCCGTAATGATGACTCAAGGAGAGACAGCTGAAATAATGATACGATCTCTGCAATGGGAACTGGATGTCTGGGGTGCCACTCAGGAACTGTTTGAGAACATTACGGCTCAGTTAAATTGGACTGCCTGTCATATTCAAATGTTGCATGCTCAAATACAGAAAGAACGCTTTTTGCGTGTGGTAACATCCCCCAATGTACAAGCGTGGAGGGGAATATGGAATGTATCTGAGAAATTGTGGATGATAACCCATCCAGAACGAACATGGTGTAACGCAACTATGTGTAACGGATACTTTGTTACCATGAATGTAACCCACACTGTTACGGTCTGTCGATATTATGTATTACCAGTGATTACATCTTCTGGATATTATTTTCTGAAGACAAGGGGACAGTGGTTTAGCCCAGATACCAATATTACCTATGATCTGTCCGCTTGTGAACAGACTGATCAGGGGAAAACTTGCCTACTGATGGACAGGTATCGGGACCCTTGCTTGACTAAGGGAACGGCCCTGTGCGAATGGACTGTTGAAACTCCAAGGGACATGATGTGGCAGATTGGGCCACACACGCTCTGTGTGGCTACCAATAATCCACATCCTATGCTTCCCTCAGCACCGTTCTCGGGATGCCTCTCAAATGTCTATCAGTGGCACTGGCAGAATCAGACCTATCTGTTGACCACTTATAGCAGTGCTCGCCACTTTACCAAGGTGCAGTGGAAAGTGCTGATGAATCCTTGGAACATTTCCCTGGATCGGTTTAAGCGAGCATTGGACCGATCCGAGGAGCTTAAGCAGATATTACGAAAGCATCAAACCAATGTCACCAAGGTTACGGTGTCTACCTTTATACATGGACAGGAGGTAGTACATGCTGCCCGTGTAGTGGACGTGGAGTCAGCTCATCATTGGTGGGACATATTGAGTGGTATGTCCTCCACTGCGGGGACATTCCTGTTCCCACCCTTGTCGATCCTGGTAGCGGTCCTGGTGATTTTAACATGCTGTAATGTCCTGACTTGCTTGTATATTTGGCGTGTACGTAGGCGCTTGTTAGAAAGAATACATATGGGCATAATGTAACACACGTATTGGGCCAAGCAGTGGAATGTGGTGTGTCCCAATACATGTGTGCTCATAATGTAATACATGTGTGCTCATAATGTAACACATGTATTGGGCCAAGCACTGGAATGTGGTGTAAAATTATGTCCCAATACATGTGTGATGGGCCAAGCAGTGGAATGTGGTGAAAGGGTTAAAATTGTGTCCCAATACATGTGTGAATCTAACCGAAAATGGAAGGTGTCTCTTAGTCCCGTGTGAATCTTCTTATCTGTATGTGACCAGAATGGAATGTGTTTTTCAGCCTTGCTCTGCTGTTCACATGAATGTTTAGATCTCGAAAAGAGTATATCAGCTGGAAAAGTCTCCAGTTCGGTAGAGTCTGCTCCGGGGTTGCGTTTAACCGCCGAGCGTGGGTTGTTGGCAACCGCTCTACGAGAACTGACGGCTCCCAGTTCCGGTAACACGTAGAGTGAGTATAAACCAGACCCGTTGTAAGTACGAGACCTGGTTGTGGCGACGCTGCGGGGAATAAAACACTTATATTCTAGCAGACTCGCCTCTTGGCTGTTTGTTCTGTGTCAGACTACTTTCCTGCGAGCCTGGTCCTTGACCTTGAGAATTTTTTTAAAACATTTTGGGCGTAGTCGGCAGGATCAATCGCAATTGAGGAAAGATTTTGATACAGAACAATGTTTTGGAAAAAGGCTAAGAAACCAGAGGAACAAACTGTGGAGGTCCCGACCGTCCCGGGATGGCATGGACCGTGGCATGGCGTGGCAGTTTGTTTGAGAAATGGTGGGGGGCGACCGGAGAACTGGGAGGCCGAGGGCGTAGGAACCCCAGGGTCGCTGCTGTCCACCCTTGAGAGGATCCCAGTCCTGCCGAAGAACCCCTTGCCTGGGGTACAGCGGAGGATGTGGGCCTGTGCGGCGGCTTGTAGACAATAGTCAGACAAGCGCCAAAAAGCTGAAGCAGAATTAGCCCTCCTGAAACATGAGCAGGGACTCAGTTCGGGAGATGCCTCTATGTTGAGGCAGGAAATTATGAAGTTAAAAGCTGAATTGACAGCATTAACTGAACTAGCAGGACGAACTATTATGTATCTGTCTGCTAAGAAACGGAAAGAGAAAAGGAAGGTCCCTCGAACCCCGGACCCAGTACAAGTACGGGCGTTTGTAGCCCAGTTAAATAACGGGGATCGGTGGGATATCGATCATTGGGATGGGAACATTTGGGGAGATTCAGATGATCAGTACGAAGAGGACCCACCCGTACTCCAAGCTAAACCAGTGGTTAGGAGAAAGCAGGTTCAGAGACGTCTCCCAGTGCAACGGGAGGTAATGTTAGATGAGGAAGGAAACCCTATACGGAATGAACAAGGGGAGGCAATTATGCATGAATTACCGCGGGCTCAGCCTCCTGCAGAATTCTCTGAATTAACGGAAGATTTCACTACCGATGAGGTGCTGTTTATCACCCAGAAAACCCGACGTAATCCTGGGGAGCCGTTAGAGCTATGGCTAATTCGGCTCCTCGAGGAAGGGGGGCAACAAGTGCAGGTAGACTATCAGGATGCTCCCAAGTTTGGTGGATTAGCAAAAGATGCTGCCATAGACCTGGGGTACCGCAGACAAGCCAAGGATATGGTAATAGATCGCAGTATGGGGACCTTATTTGGGATGTATGCCAGGGCAGTGGCCGAACAGTATCCCTTCCCGTCCGATTGGCCCCCCTTGGAAGGAACTTGGACAACAATTAAGGAAGGGGTTCAGAGGCTAACCCGTTTGTGTGTGCGGGATGCCCTGTTGCTGGGAGTGCTGGACGAGGTAGATAACACAAATGTTAGTAGACAGACTAGAGACCACCTAGTGAAGACTGCCCCCCCCCATTATAAACCACTGTTATTAACCATAATGTTGAGTGGACGGGGAGAAACCCTAGGAGATGCCCGTAGTATGATGAGGGAGATGGGTGGTTTGGGGGATTGGGGACCCACAACCCGTACTTCTCAGGGGGGCACGGAGGGGCGTCGCCCTGAGGCTCGGGCAGGGGGAAAAGTAAACCCTAATCAAGGAAGTAACCAAGGCCCCTCACGGCGTGCTTTGTGGCAAGCTTTGATACGGGCGCAGGTCCCAGCATCGGAGATTGATGGCCTACCTACACCGGAATTAAAAGACTTATGCAGACGAAAGGGACTGAAGGTGTCCCGGGTAGAGACGGAGTCCCGACCCACTATGGAAGACCTAGTGGAATTACTAACACAAAAATGTCAGACACGGGGTCCGGTTGTTAATGAGCCTCGAAGGGGTAGAACTTCCACTTCCCAGCGGTGGGAATCCTCGGAGGACGAGGAGGAGGAGGAGGTACGGCCTCCCCTCCGAGAGTGTTATAAAGTGGATAGGCGTGGCCGGAAACCTAGTAAGAAAGGCAAGAACAAAGAAGGGCGAGGCAAACGTCTTTACCCAGTGCTGTCTGGGGAAGATGAATGGGAGGAACAATAGGAATCGGGCCAAGCCCCAAGGGTTTGCCCACGAACGAGCCAATGGTCAGCAGACGACATTCGACCTCATGTATCATTGACTATCTATTGGCGCAAATCCGTCCAAACCGTTATGGCTCTAGTGGACACAGGGGCGGAGGCCACCTTAATCTATGGGACGCCCCATAAGTTTAAAGGAACCCCAGTCACGCTGGTTGGGCTGGGAGGTAATCTGATTGAAGGAAAAACAGTACAATTGCCCCTAAAGATAGGTACAATGCCCATTAAAACTTATTCAATTATCATTACACCAGTTAGAGAATGGATCCTGGGAATGGACATTCTGGCCGGTTTAACACTTCACCTCCAACAAGGGAAGTTTGAATTTGGAATCACGAAAATGGCTTTGCGCTGTAGGACGGTGTTAGTGGGAAAGGTTAAAATGGACCCCTTCCCCATCCCGATCGCCGATCGCGTAATAAGTCTTAGACAGTATAGGATTCCCGGCGGACATAAAGAAATATCCGCCACAATTAAGGATTATTTGGAAGCGGGAGTGCTTAGGACATGCACCACGGCGTGGAATAACCCCTTATGGCCCGTACATAAAGCCGATGGGTCATGGCGGATGACGGTAGATTATCGGCAACTAAACCGTCACACTCCGGCCTTGACGGCAGCGGTCCCAGATGCCGTCACTATTATAGGACGAATCCAACATCATCCAGGGGTGTGGTACGGAGTAATTGATTTGGCTAATGCCTTCTTCACAATTCCTATTCCCGAAGATAGGCAGGAACAGTTCGCATTCACTTGGGAGGGTAGACAATTCACGTTCACGCGATTGCCCCAAGGATATCTGCATAGCCCTACTATCTGCCACCGGATAGTTGCAGAACACTTGGCTGCCTTTAAAGTGCCTGACGAAGTGATGATCTCGCACTATATTGACGATATGATGATACAGGGGACAAGTCAGAAGCAGGTTCAGGAATTGCTGGACCAACTGGTTCAACATATGCGAGGATATGGGTGGGAGATCAACCCAGCCAAAATCCAGGGTCCCTCACAAACGGTAAAATTCTTAGGAATCGTGTGGAACAAGGGGGAAAGGGAAATCACTGCGAAAGCTAAAAATAAGATTCAGGTCTTTGCCGTCCCTCACACCCAGAAGGACGTGCAGCGATTTATTGGGTTATTCGGATTCTGGAGACAGCATATTCCCCATTTAGGACAAATTTTAAAACCTTTGTATCGAGTTACGAGGAAAAAGGCAGCGTTCGAATGGACGGAGGTCCATCAAACTGCATTTGAAATGGCCAAGCAAGCGATACAGCAAGCTGTATCCTTGGGAAAGATACAGTCAGGACCTGTAGAACTGCAAGTCTCAGCACAGGGGGATTATGCCAATTGGAGCTTATGGCAAAAACAGGGAAGAACCCGTAAGCCATTGGGATTTTGGTCCCGAAAATTACCCCCGGCAGGGGAATGGTATACCCCCTTTGAGAAACAGTTATTAGCATACTACTGGGGCTTGGTGGAAACCGAAGCCCTGACCATTGGACATGAAGTGATCATGAGAACAGCTATCCCTATTCTTCTGTGGGTACTTAGTGACCCCACTACCCACCGAATAGGAACTGCCCAAGAGAGCAGCATCATTAAATGGAAATGGTATGTGTCGGAGAGAGTGCGGACTGGACAGAAAGGAGTGTCAGTCCTACATGAGCAAGTGGCGGAAGCCCCTGAGGAAGGGGAAAAACGGTTTGAGGTGATTGAATACAAGGAATCACCCGTTAAGATGGGAAAACGGTATGATGAACTGACCCCGGATGAACAAGCCACGGCTTGGTTCGTAGATGGGTCAGCCCAATGGAAAGCGGGACAGCGTAGATGGAAAGCTGCCGCCTTTAACCCAAAACAAGGCACTACCCTAGAAGAATTAGGGGAGGGAAAAAGTAGTCGGTGGGCAGAATTAAAAGCAGTGCATATGGTAGTCATGCAAGCAGGGGTCATGGGAGTTTGTTTGTTCTCTGACTCGTGGTCAGTGGTTAACGGCATGACACAATGGATGCCAACTTGGCAGGCCAATCAGTGGATGATCCAGAATAGGGAAGTATGGGGTAAACAGTTATGGGAAGATATATGGGAGAAAGCTCAATACCTGGTCATATACATCACCCACGTAGATGCCCATACATCTCGAAATGATGTGGAAGGTATCGTCCGAACCATGATTGTGCAAAGGGGCACCTCAGTGGACCTAGCTAGATGGGCACACCTTAAGGCTGGGCACTGGGGAGTGCAAGGAACCTTGCAATGGGCTCGAGACCGAGGAATAGATCTTATGGTAGATGATGTTAAGACTGCAGTAAACCAGTGTGAGCAGTGTCAACATCAGCGGCAGGGAGTGCCCCAACACATGATGGGACATATCCATCGGGGGGATGGTCCGGGACAGAGCTGGCAAATGGACTTTGTGGGTCCCTTACCCTCCTCACAAGGATGTAACCACATATGTACAGCTGTGGACACTATGTCTGGGGTTTTGGTAGCCCATCCCTGTCGTCACAACAATCAACATGCTACCTTGCGATGTTTAGATTTGATTGAACAATTTTATGGATTGCCCATACAGGTCCAGAGTGACAATGGCTCCCATTTCACAGGAAGGGTGGTAAAGCAGTGGTGTCACGATAACCACGTGGAATGGGTTTATCATGTACCCTATCACCCACAAGCTGCGGGACTTATAGAACGAATGAATGGGCTTCCGAAGTCCTCACTACGAAAAGCAGGAGGTTGCAATGACTTAACAGGTTGGAAGAAGCAACTAATTCGGGTGGTGAAACAAATTAATAACCGCCCATTAGGAAATGGGGTAACACCCTTGAATAGGATGATACGAGTATGTGATACCCCAAAGACTCAGCCTATTAAAATGTGGAAATTCGCTGAGGAAGCTGATATTCCCGTAAGGGCCACGCCGGCTTCGGCTGGACTGGACCTACGAGCACTAACTGCCCAGACTTTGATCCAACAGAAACCTACGGTGATTAAGACCGGATTAGGATTGATTTGTCCCCCTGGAACCTATGGGCATATCCTCCCGCGGTCGGGACTGTCACTAAAGGGGATTGATGTGATGGCAGGCGTAATTGACGCGGACTACCAAGGGGAGTTGGGGGTGGTCCTGGTCAACATCACTGCTGAACCTTACGTGATACAGAAGGGGGACAGAATAGCGCAATTGGTCATTAAGCCATGTAACCTTACAACGGTGGAAGAGACGGGAGCTCCCGTTACGGTTACTGAGCGTGGGACGGGGGGATTTGGGTCTACTGACACTAAGGGGGCCAAGGTATGGGTGCGCCAGACGACCGGCCCCCCCAGGCCGGCCGAAATCATAGCACAGGGGAAGGACAGTCTGGTCACCATTATGTACCCCGGGGACCCGACCTGGGCAAACGTCCCGGCGAACCAGTGCTACTTACGTGAGACCTAAATAATGTTGTAATTGCTATGCACCCGCAGGCTGGCCCTCCGCCTTGAACATGGGGTGGTCATGGGGATTGCAACTCCTATTGGCGATGTTCGCGATCGGATGGCCACTCCAGGGCATCGGTATCACGGCCTGGACGCTGGTACCGGTCGCCCGCCATGAGGTGCGGTGGGAGGCCAGTAGCCAGCGACGGACGCAGGACAATTTTACATGTGAACCCGGTCAGCAGTGCGTTGTTCTGACTCTCACCAGCGACTGTCAATTGTACACGTGTGCACAGTGCTACATGCGCCGGGATGGGGAAAAATATGACATATCGTTCATACCGCCTAATTGCACCCTGGTGGTAAATGCCCAAGTCAAGACGTGTTTGTGGGACCGACGCACCCAGACATGCGGGACAACGGGGACTCATTGGAGCGTCACAGCTCGGGGGGAAGATCTGTGGCTGCGCAATGCCACCGATAATAATGGTACTGCCCTCGACGAACGCCCCGTCTGAGGCGTTATTAAACCCCACGCGGGGCGGGCCAGCACCGAAGAGGGGTGCCACGGGGGGCGTGCGGTCACATCGAACACAGTTGGCCCCTATTATGTCAACTTGTCAACAGATGGCCCGGGCGGTACTGCACACTGATGTTCATTGGCGGGTACAGTTGCCCCTCACACCCGAGTGTCATACCAAGAGGCGGCGACGATCGTGGTACGACACCCTGCTGGGAGGCGCAGGAACTGTTATGGGTATCTCGAATGCCATTGACTCTGAGGTAACCCGTACTAAATTATCTAACACGGGACAGGCCACCTCACAAGGACTACATACTATTGGAAGGTGGATGCCATCCGTAATGATGACTCAAGGAGAGACAGCTGAAATAATGATACGATCTCTGCAATGGGAACTGGATGTCTGGGGTGCCACTCAGGAACTGTTTGAGAACATTACGGCTCAGTTAAATTGGACTGCCTGTCATATTCAAATGTTGCATGCTCAAATACAGAAAGAACGCTTTTTGCGTGTGGTAACATCCCCCAATGTACAAGCGTGGAGGGGAATATGGAATGTATCTGAGAAATTGTGGATGATAACCCATCCAGAACGAACATGGTGTAACGCAACTATGTGTAACGGATACTTTGTTACCATGAATGTAACCCACACTGTTACGGTCTGTCGATATTATGTATTACCAGTGATTACATCTTCTGGATATTATTTTCTGAAGACAAGGGGACAGTGGTTTAGCCCAGATACCAATATTACCTATGATCTGTCCGCTTGTGAACAGACTGATCAGGGGAAAACTTGCCTACTGATGGACAGGTATCGGGACCCTTGCTTGACTAAGGGAACGGCCCTGTGCGAATGGACTGTTGAAACTCCAAGGGACATGATGTGGCAGATTGGGCCACACACGCTCTGTGTGGCTACCAATAATCCACATCCTATGCTTCCCTCAGCACCGTTCTCGGGATGCCTCTCAAATGTCTATCAGTGGCACTGGCAGAATCAGACCTATCTGTTGACCACTTATAGCAGTGCTCGCCACTTTACCAAGGTGCAGTGGAAAGTGCTGATGAATCCTTGGAACATTTCCCTGGATCGGTTTAAGCGAGCATTGGACCGATCCGAGGAGCTTAAGCAGATATTACGAAAGCATCAAACCAATGTCACCAAGGTTACGGTGTCTACCTTTATACATGGACAGGAGGTAGTACATGCTGCCCGTGTAGTGGACGTGGAGTCAGCTCATCATTGGTGGGACATATTGAGTGGTATGTCCTCCACTGCGGGGACATTCCTGTTCCCACCCTTGTCGATCCTGGTAGCGGTCCTGGTGATTTTAACATGCTGTAATGTCCTGACTTGCTTGTATATTTGGCGTGTACGTAGGCGCTTGTTAGAAAGAATACATATGGGCATAATGTAACACATGTATTGGGCCAAGCAGTGGAATGTGGTGTAAAATTATGTCCCAATACATGTGTGAATCATAATGTAACACATGTATTGGGCCAAGCAGTGGAATGTGGTGAAAGGGTTAAAATTGGGTCCCAATACATGTGTGAATCTAACCGAAAATGGAAGGTGTCGCTTAGTCCCGTGTGAATCTTATTACACACCTTCCCGTGTGAATCTTCTTATCTGTATGTGACCAGAATGGAATGTGTTTTTCAGCCTTGCTCTGCTGTTCACATGAATGTTTAGATCTCGAAAAGAGTATATCAGCTGGAAAAGTCTCCAGTTCGGTAGAGTCTGCTCCGGGGTTGCGTTTAACCGCCGAGCGTGGGTTGTTGGCAACCGCTCTACGAGAACTGACGGCTCCCAGTTCCGGTAACACGTAGAGTGAGTATAAACCAGACCCGTTGTAAGTACGAGACCTGGTTGTGGCGACGCTGCGGGGAATAAAACACTTATATTCTAGCAGACTCGCCTCTTGGCTGTTTGTTCTGTGTCAGACTACTTTCCTGCGAGCCTGGTCCTTGACCTTGAGAATTTTTTAAAACAGCGGGAGAAGGCGATGGGCGGGAGAAGGCGATGGGCGGGAGAAGGCGATGGGCGGGAGAAGGCGATGGGCGGGAGAAGGCGATGGGCGGGAGAAGGCGATGGGCGGGAGAAGTCGATGGGCGGGAGAAGGCGATGGGCGGGAGAAGGCGATGGGGGGGAGAAGGCGATGGGGGGAGAAGGCGATGGGGGGAGAAGGCGATGGGGGGGAGAAGGCGATGGGGGGGAGAAGGCGATGGGGGGGGAAGGCGATGGGGGGGAGAAGGCGCTGGGGGAGAGAAGGCGCTGGGGGAGAGAAGGCGCTGGGGGAGAAGGCGCTGGGGGGAAGGCGATGGGGGGGAAGGCGATGGGGGGGAAGGTGCGGGTGTGAAGGCTATCGTGAAGGATGGTGACGGGGGGGAGAAGGGTGACTGGGGGGAGAAGGGTGACGGGGGGGAGAAGGGTGACGGGGGGGGAGAAGGGTGACGGGGGGGGAGAAGGGTGACGGGGGGGGAGAAGGGTGACGGGGGGGGAGAAGGGTGACGGGGGGGGAGAAGGGTGACGGGGGGGGAGAAGGGTGACGGGGGGGGAGAAGGGTGACGGGGGGGGAGAAGGGTGACGGGGGGGGGAGAAGGGTGACGGGGGGGGAGAAGGGTGACGGGGGGGGAGAAGGGTGACGGGGGGAAGAAGGGTGACGGGGGGGAAGAAGGGTGACGGGGGGGGGAAGAAGGGTGACGGGGGGGAAGAAGGGTGACGGTGGGGAAGAAGGGTGACGGGGGGGAAGAAGGGTGACGGGGGGGAAGAAGGGTGACGGGTGGTGGGGGGGGAAGAAGGGTGACGGGGGGGGAAGAAGGGTGACGGGGGGGAAGAAGGGTGACGGGGGGGAAGAAGGGTGACGGGTGGGGGGGGAGAAGAAGGGTGACGGGGGGGGAAAGAAGGGTGACGGGGGGGAAAGAAGGGTGACGGGGGGGAAAGAAGGGTGACAGGGGGGAGGAGAAGGGTGACGGGGGAGGGAGGAGAAGGGTGACGGGGGAGGGAGGAGATGGGTGACGGGGGAGGGAGGAGATGGATGACGGGGGAGGGAGGAGATGGATGACGGGGGAGGGAGGAGATGGGTGACGGGGGAGGGAGGAGAAGGGTGACGGTGGGGGGGAGGAGAAGGGTGACAAGTGGGGGAGAAGGGTGACAAGTGGGCGAAGAAGGGTGACGGAGGGGGGAAGAGAAGGGTGGAGGGCCTAATCAATGAACCACAGCAAAGCACGTTAACTACTGAATTAGAGATGAATGCTCAAAAATATTCATCTCTGAATCAGTGTCATTGTACTTCAATGTAAACTCTCTCGCTGGAGCTTGAAGCTGAGAAGTTAGCACAGAACTGGCATCAGAGAAACACTTCAGTTTTCATTCCTTCCACTATTTTCTAAAATGAGATGACAAAAGAAACCTGTTGAGAGACATTCAGAATAAACAAAAGTATCTTTTGGCTTGAGTGTTAAACATCCACCTGTTAAAGGAGTTTCCAAAATCTACCACCATCAGTTCAGGACAGGAATTTACAAAATGATTTGGGAGATCTAGTATTTTAATGACAAGGTTATGTTGTAGAGATAACTTGAGAGATTTGTTAGATGCATCCATCTTTAAGATGTTTTTCTAACAGCCAATTTTGTTCTTCCAAAGATTATTTGGATAGCAGAATAGAATACAGGCAAGAGAAAATTATTAATGAACAGAATTAACCTTCTGTGTTAATCTCCTCAATGGCGGAGTACCTACCCAGCATTCCCCGCGGTGTTGAATACCCTCTATACTCACTACAGCCGAGGGCGGTGCAGCCGCAGAGCCGGGTTTGTCTCCGTGGGAAATGGGAAGAGACGCGCTTTACCAGACGGTAAGGCTGCAGGAGCTGGACAGAGGGATTCAGACCGAGAATAAACCCTTCCAGAGAGAAGCGAGCACCTTGAAAAATAACTTGTGGGTAAATGGTTTGCATTTCCGAGGTGAACAGCCGCCATCTTGGCCGGGAATGTGGACGCATGCGCAGAGGGATGCGTGACGTCACTGGGCGGGGCCTGAGGATGATTCATGCAGATGCTGAAAACCTGAGACGAGAATCACAGAGATGTACAGCCTGGATACAGAGCCTTCGGTCCAACCCGTCCATACCGACCAGATATCCCAACCCAATCCAGTCCCACCCGCCAGCGCCCGGCCCATATCCCTCCAAACCCTTCCTATTCATATACCCATCCAAATGTCTTTTAAATGCTGCAATTGTACCAGCCTCTACCACATCCACTGGCAGCTCATTCCATACATGTACCACTTTGTGCGTGAAAAAATTGCCCCTTAGGTCTCTTTCATATCTTTCCCCTCTCACCCTAAACCTATGCCCTCTAGTTCTGGACTCCCCCACCCCAGGGAAAAGATTTTGTCTATTTATCCTTTCCATGCCCCCAATGATTTTGTAAACCTCTATAAGGTCACCCCTCAACCTCCGTCACTCCAGGGAAAACAGCCCCAGACTGTTCAGCTTCTTCCTGTTGCTCAAATCCTCCAATCCTGGCAGCATCCTTGTAAATCTTTTCTGAACCCTTTCAAGTTTCACAACATCTTTCCAATAGGAAGGAGACCAGAATTGCACACAATATTCCAACAGTGGCCTAACTGATGTCATGTACAGCCGCAACATGACCTCCCAACTCCTGTACTCAATACTCTGACCAATAAAGGAAAGCATACCAAACGCCTTCTTCACTATCCTATCTACCTGTGACTCCACTTTCAAGGAGCTATGAACCTGCACTCCAAGGTCTCTTTGTTCAGCAACACTCCCTTGGACCTTACCATTAAGTGTATAAGTCCTGCTAAGATTTGCTTTCCCAAAATCCAGAACCTTGCATTTATCCGAATTAAACTCCATCTGCCATTTCTCAGCCCATTGGCCCATCTGGTCCAGATCCTGTTGTAATCTGAGGTAACCTTCTTCGCTGTCCACTACACCTCCAATTTTGGTGTCATCTGCAATCTTACGAACTGTACCTCTTATGCTCTCATCCAAATCAAATCAGAAAGTGCTGGAGGAAGTCAGCAGGTCTGGCAGGAGATGTGGACAGAGAAACAGAGTGAACCATTCCAGTCCTGTGTGCATCTCCTTCAGAATCCATTGCCCGGGTGGTGCAGTGTCCTGGGCGATAGTTTTATAACAGCTTCACCCCAAGGTGATCTTTGAAACAAACAGCAGTCTACTTGAATCCCTGGAGTTTTCTGCAGGTGACATTTTTAACCAACCTGTTCAGACGTGTCATGTCCCACTTGTAAAGCAGGTGGGCCTTGAGAAACCAGGCCTTGTTAGTTCGAGGGGAGTTCCTCAGGCTGGAGTCTCAGGGTCAACCATCTTCAGCTGCTTTGTCAATCACTTTCCCTTCAGAAGCGGGATGTTGGTTGATGATTGGACAATATTCAGCATCATTACCAACTGCTCCGATACTGATGGAGCAGATATCCATATGTTCAGGTTGTAAGTTTGCTCACTGAGCTGGTAGGTTTGTTCTCATTGAGAACAATCTTACAACCTGAACCTCAACCTGAGCTAAACATTTTCTCAAAAGGCATATCCATATGTAGCAAGACCTGGCCTGGATCTAAAATCTGTACAAATGACAAGTAACAGTCGTATCACATCCGTGCCTGGCAAAGACCATCTTCAACAAGAGAATATCCGAGTATCCCTTGTTGAAAATCCACAGCAATATCATTGTTGAATCCTCCATGAGCAGCATTCCAGGGGTGTAATATTGACCAGAAACTGAACAGGACTAACCATATAATGACAGTTGATACAAGACGCAAAAAATCTTGCAGCGCTCAACTCACCTCCTGCCTGCCCACCTTACACGACGTAAGTCAGGTGTGATACGGAATCCTCTCCACTTGCCTGGTTGAATGCTGCTTCAACAACACAAGAAGCTCATCAACATGTGGGACAAAACAGCTCTCTTGATTGCCAACAACCTTCCCTATTCCCTTTCTTCCCCACTGATGTACAGTAGCAGCAAAGGGGATCATCTCTTGTGTAACATCCTTCTGGATATGGGGCTGTGCTGTCCACCAGTTGGCGAGGTACATCCCACAACAGGATTGCACCTCAGGACACACAATGTCTCAGAGATGTTGGAACAACAACCTGATTTATTCAGGAACATTCCTTTTTGCTTTTGATGGTGCTTTTTGCATCTTTTGATGTGATTGGATCATTTGTTTGGGAGGAAGTGTAGAACAGAGGGAGGGTGTCTTTCTGAAATTGGATTTGTTTGTTCTGAGATTTTACCCTGTGTGCACAATGATAATATTTGAAAATCTTTTCACAGAGAAATAGATTGAAAGAATTGAAGATGAGTGAGTCAAATCAGACATGATATAAAGATCCAACAGAGTCACTAAATTAATTTGGACATAAGGGGAACATGTTTATCTGGTATGTCTGTAAGCAAAGATTTCAAAAAAACATTGTGAGTGGTAAAGTGCCAGCACAGACACACACACACACGCACACACACAGACACAGACGCACACACAGACACACACACACAACAGTGTGAGTGTTCCACTGAACTGACTGCAGAAATTATTTAACATTATCGAGTTAACATTCTTTAAAAATCCACAGACAGAGAAGTCATAAATATATTGTGTTTATGGGAAAGGATTCAACAGATTATCCAACTTGGAGATATGTGAGGAGATCAGCACCATGGAAATATCTGGATTGTGAGAAGGATTGCAAATCCCCAGACCAGCTGGAGACTCACCGACACAGACATTCTGGGGAGAGACTGTTCACCTGCTCTATGTGTGGGAAGGGATTTACTCTGTCATCCAGCTTCATGTAACACCAGTGGGTTCACACTGACAAGAGACCTTTCCCCTGACTGTGGGGGAAAAAAAACTTTAAGATGTGTAAAGGTCTTAAATTCAATGGTCATAATTTAACACCTTAACCTCCCTCCACCTATTGCATTCCCAACGACCCTCCCCCAAGTCCCTCCTCCATACCTTTTATCTTAGCCTGCTTGGCACACCCTCCTCATTCCTGAAGAAGGGCTTATGCCCGAAACGTCGATTCTCCTGTTCCTTGGATGCTGCCTGACCTGCTGCGCTTTTCTAGCAACACATTTTTCAGCCATAATTTAACATCAACCTGTTCCCATGGGAGAGAAGGTATTCAGCTGTTCCATGTGTGGGAAGGTATTCACTTGGGGATCCAGCCTAATGTCAGACAAACGTCTTCATCATCGGGAGAGAAGCGTTGTCTGCTCTGTTTAGGAAGGAATAAACTTCCCAGTTCAGCCGAATGTCAACCGTTGAGTTGACACTGGAGCGAGACCAACCATCTGCTCTGTGTGTGAGAAGGGATTTATTAAATCAGCAAAGTTCAAATACACGAGCGTGGCCATACTAGAGAGAGAGAGAGAGAGAGAGACTGTACACCTGCACTGAGTGTAGGAAGAGATTCACTTAGTCATCTGTACTCAGTGAGCACCAGCACATTCACACCTTTTACCTGCTCCTTGTGTGGGAAGGGGTTCACTCGGTTCTCCAATCTCAGCAGCTATGGCTTTGTTCACATCAATGAGAGAACATGTCAATGCTCTGACTGTGAGAAGAGCTTTATGAGTAGCAATGATTTGATGAAACATCAACAAACACATTGTGGGGAGAGGCCGTTCACCTGCACTGTGTGTAGCAAGGGATTCAATTATTCATCCCCACATGTGACACTCCAGTTAAGGGGAATCAGTTGAGCTAAGTTGGCTGTATTGTTAGTTTACCGAGCAGTGTGATGTGGACAACGTGGGTTCAATTCCCATTACCAGTTTGAGGTTACCATGAAGGACTCTCGTTCTCAAAATTCTTCCCTTGCCTGAGGTCTGGACCCTCTGGTCAAATCACCACGAGTCGCTTCTCTCTGTATTGAAGAGAGCAGCCCCTGTGGTCTGGGAAGACTATGGTGACACACACATTCCTGTGGGGTAACGTGATTGTATTCTGCTGTTATTGCATCCAGAACTGGACTGTGTTCATTCTGTCAGCAATAGTTTACTTCATTGGATGTGAATTATCTCTTTAATTGAACTGGTGTTTAATTGTTCAGGTGTTAATCACATCAAAAACACAGTTTTTACCCACTGATTTCTCTCCGGTGAGATGAGACTGATAGATAACAATGTCCTGCCCTGATCTTGGGTCTTTTATTCATTGCAAAGGTATTTATAAATGTATTTTCACACATTCAGGATTTCTGAATGTGCTTCATGGCAACTGAAGTCCTTGTGAGGTATAGTCACTGTTGTGGGAGATATTGCAGCTGTACATCTCTAAGGCTTGACTTAGGGCTCCGCTTCCCTGCACCAATGCTCCCATTTACCAATCCCACACAAATCCGAGAATTGCACCAATTCTCCCATTGAGTGTTATCCTGCCCCAGTCCTCCCTCATATAATTTAAAGGCACCTGCATAGATTCTCCAGTTATTGTTGCTCTGCATCAATTCCTTCCATTTAGTTGTTCCCTGATTTTTGTTTCATTTAGTGATGCAGTGTACTGAAGCTCCAATTTACCAATGCTTGCAACATTTCTTCTTTTTATTGATTCCCTGGCCCCTATTCCCCAATTTAGACATGCTCTGCTCCAATTTTCCAATATATTGGCACTCCCATCAATTTTCTAATGCAACTCCACTGTGCAACAGTGCATCATTTAATGATGCCTTAACCCGATTCTACCATTTAAAGGTGCGCTACTCTAATTCTCCCATTTACTGTTGCCATGCACCAATTCTGTAATTTAGCTCCACTGTGCACCAGGTCTCTCAGTTACTGATGGCCCGCACCAATTCTCCAATTCCGTGCTGTTTAGTAACATTTCCCCCAATTACTGACGCCCTGAACAAGTTCTCCATTCAGTTTAGCCTTTCACCAGTCCTCATACTGACTGATGCCCTCGCCCACATTCCACCAAAGCTCCCATTTACTCATATCCCTGTATTAAATCATCCATTTACTGATTCTACCATTTAGGGGTGCCCTACCCTAATTCTCCCATTTACTGTTGCCAATCATTAATTTAGTTCCACTGTGCACCAGGTCTCTCATTTACTGATGACCCACACCAATTCTCCAATTCAGTGTTGCTTAGCACCATTTCCCCCAATTACTGATGTCCTGAACAAGTTCTCCACTCAGTGTTGCCTTACCCCAATCCTAACACTGACTGATGCCCTGGCCCAGTTTAGAGGTGCCGTACTCTAAATCTCCCAAAAGGTATGGCCCTGCCCCAATTTTCCAATTTAGTTGCAACACCACCTAACTCACCCATTTAGTGCTGAACTGCACTAATTCACCCATTATCTGATGCTCTGTTGCAAATATTCACATTTCGATAAGCTCTTTCCCAATTTTGGCACTTAGCAGTTCCTTGCAATGATTCTCCAATTTAGTGGAGAGCTGCCAGAATTCTTAAATTTAGGTGTGTACACGTTGGATCGAAGGGTCTGTTTCCGTGCTGTACATCTCTAAGGCTGTAATTAGTGCTCCGCTTCCCTGCACCAATTCTCCCATTTACCAATCCTGCACTAATTCGGGAATTTCACCAACTCACCCATTGAATGTTATCCTGCCCCAGTCCTCCCACTTAGAATTTAATGGCACCTGCATGAATTCTCCAATTACTGTTGCCCTGCATCAATTCCTTCGATTTAGTTGTTCCCTGAAACACATCTTCCACGTCCGGAACGCCTGATGATTTTTTTTCATTTCATGATGCAGTGCACTGAATCTCCAATTTCCCAATGCTTGTGACATTTTTTCTTTTTATTGTTTCCCTGGCCCCTAATCCCCAATTTAGACATGCTCTGCTCCAATTTTCCAATATAGTGGCACTCCCACCAATTTTCTAATGTAATGGCACTGTGCAACAGATCTACCATTTATTGTTTCCACCAAATCTCCCATTTACTTATATCCCTGTACTAATTCTTCCATTTACTGATGCCTTAGCCTGATTCTACCATTTAAGGGTGCGCTACTCTAATTCTCCCATTTACTGTTGCCATGCACCAATTCTGTAATTTAGCTCCACTGTGCACCAGGTCTCTCATTTACTGATGTCACGCATCAATTCTCTAATTCAGTGTTACTTAGCACCTTTTCCCCCAATTACTGATGTCCTGAACAAGTTCTCCACTCAGTGTTGCCTTACACCAATCCTCATACTGACTGATGCCCTCGCCCAATTTAGGGGTGCCCTACTCTCATTCCCGCATCAAGTATTGTCATGTCCCAATTCTCCCATTTAGTGCTAAACTGAAACTCTCCCATTTGGTGCTAACTGCACCAATTTGCCATTACCAGATACCCCGTTCCAAGTTCTCCATTCAGTTTTGGCTTACACCGATTGTTATATTGAATGATGCCCTCGCCCAATTTAAGGGTGCTCTACTGTAATTCCCACATCAAGTATTTTTACAAGGATGTTGCCAGGGCTGGGGTTTTGAGCTACAGGGAGAGGCTGAACGGGCTGGGACTGTTTTCCTTGGCGCGTCGGAGGCTAAGGGGTGACCTTCTAGAGGTTTACAAAATTATGAGGGACATGGATAGGATAAATAGACAAAGTCTTTTACTGGGATACGGGAGTCCAAAACTAGAGGGCATAGGTTTAGGGTGAGAGGGGAAAGATGTAAAAGAGACCTAAGGGGCAACTTTATCATGCAGAGTGTGGTACGTGTATGGAATGAGCTGCCAGAGGATGTGGTGGAGGCCTGTACAATTGCAACATTTAAGAGTCATTTGGATGGGTAATGAATCAGAAGGGTTTAGAGGGATATAGGCCGGGTGCTGACAGGTGGGACTAGATTGGGTTGGGATATCTGGTCAGCATGGACAGGTTGGACTGAAGGATCTGTTTCAATGCTGTACATCTCTATGAGTCTATTGTCCTGTCCCAATTTTCCCATTTAGTGCTACACTGCATCAATTCTCCCATTTCCTGAAAAACTGAAACTCTCCCATTTGTTGCTAACTGCACCAATTTGCCATTATCGGATGCCACGTTCCAAATTCTCTTGTTTTGATAAGCCCTTGCCCAATTCTTCCATTTAGTAGTTCCTTGGAATGATTCTCCAATTTCGTGGAGTGCTGCCAGAATTCTAAAATTGAGTCATAGACAAGTTGGAGTGAAGTGTCTGTTTCCATGTTGTACATCTCTATGATTGTATGACTCTATTTATGGCTCCGCTGCTCTGCACCATGTCTCCCATTTACCAATCCTGCACAAATCCTGAAACTGCACCAACTCTCCCATTGAGAATGATCCTGCCCAATTTAAAGGCACATGCATGAATTCTCCAATTACTGATGCCCTGCATCAATTCCTTCCATTTAATTGTTCCCTGATACACACCTTCCACGTACGGGTGACCTGCTGAATTGTTTTCATTTAGTGATGCACTGAACTGAATCTCCAATTTACTGATGCTTGCAACATTTGTTTTTATTGATTCCATGCCCCGACTCGCCAATTTAGACATGTTCTTCTCCAATTTTCTAATATATTGACATTCACACCAGTTTTCCAATGCAATGACACTGTGCACCGAATCTCCCACTTATTCATATCCCTGTACTAATTCTTCCATTTACTGATGCTCTAGCAGATTGTACCATTTAAGGGTGCGCTACTCTCATTCCCACATTTACCATGTACCCATTCTCTAATTGATCTCCACTGTGCCCCAGGTCTTCCATTCAGTATTTCCCTGCAACAATTCTCCCATTTAGTAGACCGCTGACAGAATTTGCTAATTTGCGATCCCTGCATCATATCTCCAAATTACCGATCCTACACATATCTTCCCTTTCGTGGTGAACAGCACCAACTGCCCCATTTCGTGGTGCACTGTATTGAATCTGTATCACTAATCCTTTGCAACATTTGTCCTATTTACTGATTCACTGCCCGTGTTCTCCCATTTGCTCCAATTCTCGAAGTTATCAGCACCCTGCACCAGGTCTTTCATTTTCTGATACCTCGCACCAATTCTCCAATTCAGTGTTACATAGTGACTGATGCCCTCGCCCAATTTAGCGATGCCCTACTCTGTATCTCCCAAATGGTATTGTCCTGCCCCAATTCTCCCATTTAGTGCAACACAGCATAACCCACCCATTTCGTGCTGAACTGCACTAATTCGCCCATTATCTGATGCTCTGTTGCAAGTTCTCACATTTCGATAAGCCCTTTCGGAACTTTGCCATTTAATAGTTTCTTGCGATTTAATGGAGAGCTGACAGAATTCTTAAATTTAGATGTGGCCAAGTTGGACTGAAGGGTCTGTTTCCGTGCTGTACATCTCTAGGGGTGCAATTAGTGCTCCAATTCCTTGCACCAATTCTCCCATTTACCAATCCTGCACTAATTCGGGAATTTCACCAACTCCCCCATTGAGGTTATCCTGCCCCAGTCGTCCCACTAATAATTTAATGGCACCTGCATGAATTGTCCAATTAATGTTGCTCTGCATCAATTCCTTTCATTAATTGTTCCCTGATACACATCTTCAATGTACGGAAGCCCTGCTGATCTTATTTTTTTTATTTAGTGATGCACTGAACTGAATTTCCAATTTACCAATGCTTGCAACATTTCTATTTTTTTGTTGATTCCCTGACCCCATTCTCCAATCTGGACATGATCTGCTCCAATTTTCCAGAATATTGGCACACCCTCCAATTTTCTAATGTAATGGCACTGTGCACCAGATCTCTCATTTATTGTTTCCACCGAATCTCCCATTTACTCATATCCCTGTACTAATTCTTCCATTTATTGATGCCCGAGCTTGATTCTGCCATTTAAGGGTGCGCTACTCTAATTCTCCCATTTACTGTTGCCATATACCAATTCCCCAATTTAGCCCCACTGTGCACCAGGTCTTCCATTTAGTATTTCCCTGCAACAATTCTCCCATTTAGTAGTCCGCTGACAGAACTTTGTAATCTTTCCTGCTAAACGTTCCTGCTAAACTGAAACTCTCCCATTTGGTGCTAACTGCACCAATTTGCCGTTATCGGATGCCCCGTTCCAATTTATCTTATTTCAATAAGCCCTTGCCCAATTCTTCCTTTAGTAGTTCCTTGGAATGATTCTCTAATTTCGTGGAGCGCTGCCAGAATTCTAAAATTGAGTAATAGACAAGTTGGACTGAAATGTCTGTTTCCATGTTATGCATCTCTATGATTGTATGACTCTATTTATGGCTCCGCTGCTCTGCACCATTTCTCCCATTTACCAATCCTGCACAAATCCTGAAACTGCACCAACTCTCCCATTGAGTATTATCCTGCCCAATTTAAAGGTACTTGCATGAATTCTCCAGTTATTAATGTCCTCCATCAATTCCTTCGATTCAAGTTTTCCCTGAAACACATCTTCCACGTACGGGTGCCCTGGTGAATTGTTTTCATTTAGTGATGCACTGAACTGAATCTCCAATTTACCAATGCTTGCAACATTTCTTTTCATTGATTCGCTGGCCCCTATTCCCCAATTTAAATATGCTCTGCTCCAATTTTCCATTATATCGGCATTCCCACCAATTTTCTGATGTAACGGCATTTTGCACCAGATCTCCTATTTACTCATACCCCTATACTAATTCTTCTATTGACATTTCTCACATTTTGATAAGCCCTTGCCCAATTCTCCCTTTAAGTAGTCCCTTGCAATGATTGTCCAATTTAGTGCAGCGCTGTCAGAAGTCTTAAATAGGCACGTGGACAACTCAGACCGAAGGATCTGTTTTTGTGTTGTAAATCTCGACGATTGTATGACTCTGTTTCTGGCTATTTCTCCCATTTTCCAATCCTGCGCAAATCCTGGAACTGCACAAATTGTCCCATTGAGTGTTATCCTGCCCGAGTGCTCCCACTTCGAATTTAATGGCACCTGCTTGAATACTCCAATTATTAATGTCCTGCATTTTTTCATTTAGTGATGCACTGAAATGAACCTCCAATTAACTGATGCTTGCAACATTTTTTATTGGTTTCCTGCCCCTATTCCCTAATTTAGACATGCTCTGCTCTAATTTCCTAATATATTGACACACACCAGTTTTCCAATGTAATGGTGCTGTGCACCGAATCTCCCATTTATTGATTCCCACCAAGTCTCCCATTTACTCATACCCCTGTACTAATTCTTCAATTTAATGATGCCCTAGCCAGATTCTACCATTTAGCAGGAGCCTCGGCTTTGGGAAGTGTGACTAGACCACGAAACCAGAAGGGACAGAAAGCCGATTATGTGAGATAAATTAAAAGCAATGGAGTTGTCAGAGGGAGATCACAGGAAGTGACACCTTTTCCTACAGCAAAGAACCTAAGACCAGGAGGCAGTGTTTCCTCCCCATGCTGGGTTTCAGGAAATATGGTCAGAGCTGAAGCTGAGTTTGCAATGGGACGGGCAGGATACCATTTTACTGACCATGTAGGTGTGAACAACATACAAGGGTCTGCCTCGTTACTCTCAGGAACTCGCTGTTTAACTAAGAAGCTGACCCACTGGATTAATATCTGTGTGCAGTGTTAATTAGCACAGGGCCAATCAGATCAGGGAGATCCCTTGGTGCCTTGCAGACTGCTGTGGGAGAAATGGGTCTGGTTCCCTTCTCACAGATGCTGCCTGACCTGCTGAGGTTAGATTTCAGATCCCCAGGAACAGCAGAGTTTTCTCTATATGCATTTTCTTTCTCCTTATTTAATGGGTCATTTGTGATGCTTAAGATCCCACATGTTTTCTATTTCCCCCTTCAGCAGATCTTGTCACAGTAAAAGACCTGTGCACATGAACACCAAGGTAACTCTATCCATGTTCACATTTCAAACTCTGCAGTTCGGTCGAGTTTGTCTCTCTTTAGCCTTTTATGCCAAACTCCATCACAGTGGGCTTCAGTCTGTTCATTTCCCTCCACAACCTTCTGCTATCTACTGGCGACATTATTATTCGCCTGTTTGTGCAAACAATCCTGTTGGCCGGTATCATCCACAGTATCTTCTCCAAATCCAAGTTAGATGTCAAAGAAAATATTGATTGTCTTTTTCTTTCTCAATAATAAATGGCCGTCTGTATCATTCGTATGTAGAGAACAACATGATTAAAATATTCATCCGTGCCGTAAAAAAGCAAATTGGATTTTAATCCTGCTGTTTGCAAGTTGCAGTAATTTATAACCACTTAGCATTTTTCCGTCTGAGCGCATTAATTCTCCATGGTGAGCTTGAGCCATTTACTACAATAGCTTCAGTTTTTATCCAGGCTCTTATGTAATAACTTGTGAAACAGATTGGAGGGCCTTACCTTCATTAACCTTTCATTTTATTCCATCACGTATGTTGAATTTTAACTCCACACTGACTCTCCTTATACAGAGCCACCCTCTCCAGTTGGGTTTGTGTTGCTCTGCTCCAGGTATATTCCAAGTGTAAACAGCACCGGTGGCAAACTGACCCGCCTGTTGTCATCAGGAATAGATTCTTGTTGTACTTTTGAGACACGCGTCATATTTTCAAATCTGTATGTTCGGGCAGTGGAATTACCCTTTGGGTAGAGAACTGGCTCGAAGGTAGAAGACAGAGGGTGGTGGGAGAGGGTTGTTTTTCAGACTGGAGGCCTGTGACCAGCGGTGTGCCACAAGGATCGGTGCTGGGTCCACTGTTGTTTTGTCATTTATATAAATGATTTGGATGTGACCATAGGACAAATGGTTCGTAAGTTTGCAGATGACAGTAAAATTGGAGGTGTGGAGGACAGTGAAGATGGTTACCTCAGAGGTCAACGGGATTTTGTTCAGATGGGCCAATGGGCTGAGGAGTGGCAGATGGAGATTAATTTAGATAAATGTGAGGTGCTGCATTTTGGAAAGGCAATAGAGAGCAGAACTTATACACTTAATGACATGGTACTCGGGGTGTTGCTGAACAAGTAGACCTAGAGTGCAGCTTCATAGATCGTTGAAGATGGACTAACATTTCGATAGGAGAGTGAAGAAGGCGTTTGAAACTTTTGTCTTTATTGCTTAGTTAGTTGTGTAAGGGAGTTGGGAGGTCATATTTGGCCATTTTTGGTATATAATGTGCAATTGTGGACTCCCTCCTATACGAAGGGTGTTGTGAAACTTTAAAGTGTTTAGTAAAGATTTACAAGGATGTTGCCAAGGTTGGAGGGTTTGTGCTGGAGGGTAAGACTGTATAGGTTGAGGCTATTAGCCCTGGAGCATCAGTGGCTGAGGGGTAACCTTATAGAGATTCACAAATTCATAAACGACCCTCAACAGGGTAAAAAGACAAGGTGATTTCCCTGTGGTGGGGGAGTCCAGAAGCAGATGGCATGTGTTAAAGTTGAGAGGGGAAACATAAAAGGGACCTAAGGGGAACATTTTTCATTGTGTGCATGAGCTGCCAGAGGAAGTAGTGGAGGCTGGTACAATCACAACATTTAAAAGGTATCTGGGTGGGTGTAGGAATTAAAAAGGGTTAAGAGGGACATGGGACAGATTCTGACAAATAGGATGAGATTTACATCGGATATCAGTTCGGCATGGATGTGTTGGACTGAAGGATTTGTTGTGGCTCTGTTCGCCGAGCTGGGAATTTGTGTAGCAGACGTTTCGTCCCCTGTCTAGGTGACATCCTCAGTGCTTGGGCTCACCCATCTCTGGACTCATAGCAGAAGGTGTAATGCAAAGATTAGAACAAACAGTCTTACCGCAAATTCAACCCAAACTCTGGGTCAGACGTGTGGATGACACCTTTGTAATAATTAAAAACACAGATATAGAAAACACACACCGGATCATCAACTCCACACTCACAGGAATCCGATTCACGAGAGAGGAAGAAAAGGACAACCAACTCCCATTCCTAGACGTGATGGTACAGAGAACACCGAACGGTCAATAGACAATAGACAGTAGGTGCAGGAGTAGGCCATTCTGCCCTTCGAGCCTGCACCGCCATTCAATATGATTATGGTTGATCATCCTTAATCAGTATCCTGTTCCTGCCTTATCTCCATAACCCTTTATTCCACTATCCTTGAGTGTTCTTTCCAACTCTTTCTTAAATGAATCCAGAGATGGGCCTCCACTGCCCTCTGGGGCAGAGCATTCCACACAGATACCACTCTGTGGGTGAAGAGGTTTCTCCTCATCTCTGTTCTAAATGGTCTACCCCGTATTTTTAAGCTGTGTCCTCTGGTTCGGCACTCACCCATCAGCGGAAACATGTTTCCTGCCGTCAGAGTGTCCAATCCTTTAATAATCTTATATGTCTCAATCAGATCCCCTCTCAGTCTTCTAAAATCAAGGGTATACAAGCCCAGATGCTCCAGTCTTTCAGTGTAAGGTAATCCCACCATTCCAGGAATTGACCTCGTGAACCTACGCTGCACTCCCTCAATAGCCAGAATGTCTTTCCTCAAATTTGGAGACCAGAACTGCACACAGTACTCCAGGTGTGGTCTCACCAGGGCTCTGTACAGCTGCAGAAGAATGGAGAATGCACCACAAAGGTATACAGGTACACAGACCAAGTCCTGAACTACGAAAGCAACCACCCCAACATACACAAAGAAGTTGCATCAAGACCCTGTTCAAAAGGGCCACAACACACTGCAGTACACCAGAACTGCAAAAAGAGGAAGAAGGAACACCTCTACAATGTATTCGCCAAAAACCGATACCCTCACAATTTCATCAACAGATGCCAAAGAGAAAGACAATGGAATGAGGACATTCCACAACCCAAAGGACTAGCCACATTACCATACATCAAGAACATTTCTGAACTGACAGCCAGACTACTACGACCACTAGGACTCATAACAGCACACAAACCAACAGCCACTCTCAGACAACAACTCACCAGGACAAAGGACCCCATACCCAGCATGAGCAAAACCAACGTAGTGTACAAAATCCCATGCAAGGACTGCACAAAACACTACATAGGACAAACAGGAAGACAGCTAACGATCCATATCCATGAAAACCAACTAGCCACGAAACGACACCACCAGCTATCCTTAGTAGCCACACACTCAGATGACAAGCAACATGAGTTTGACTGGGACAACACTACTATTATAAGACAAGCCAAACAGAGAACAGCCAGGGAATTCCTAGTGGCATGGCACTCATCCACAGATTCTATCAACAATAACATCGACCTCGACTCAATATACAGGCCACTGCAGCGGACAACTGGAACTGACAACCGGAAGTGGCAGATACAAACCGCTACAAATGCCGAAGAAAACATCACAGAAGCATTTCACAGGAGGCTCCCAAGCACTGAGGATGTCACCGAGACAGGGGACGAAACGTCTGCAACACAAATTCCCAGCTCGGCGAACAGAACCACAACAACGAGCACCCGAGCCACAAATCTTCACAAACACTTTGAATTAAAAAGGGTTCAAAGTAACATGGGCCAGATTCTGACAAATAGAATGAGATTGACATCGGATATCAGTTCAGCATGGATGTTTTGGACTGAATGATTTGTTTCTGAGCTTATATTGCTCTGAGTGGGTTGAGCTCCGGATTGTAGATTTATGAAGCAGAAAATAAAGTATGGTACAGAGTTAGACCGAGAAATCCTGCTAATCTCATCAGCTTTATCCTGTTTTCCTGATCCTCCTCCTTCAATCAATGCATTTTTCAGATCCTCATTCAGAATTCCTGGAGCTCTGTAACTGCCCTGGAACAATGTGTGGAAAGTCCTATTGCAGACCACACAAGGTACCTTTCCCGCTGCCCTGCTCCCACGGCCTGCAATGCTGCAGACTGAGCAGACAACCCGAAGCACAATGATGAGCTCCTTCCGGCCCACGGCCCTCCTTCTCACTGAATGAAGACAATCACCAGAAGCAGAATCCAGCTCTTGTTGGAGCCTTGAATACCTGACTCTGTCTCACTGAGTGAGGATTGGACTCAGAAACAGAAATGAAATCAACTTCCTATCTGCATTGTGTCACTCTTTAAGATCTCTGTGTGTCTGAGTTCAGGTCATTTGATTGGAGACTGCGGATAGTGGGTCCCCAGTGAAATGGAAAGAATGGGGGAGGAGCTCACTGAGGGACATCTCTCAAAGTGAGAATCAGAAAGATGCTATTCCACATTGGAAGGGTTTAAGGTGAATTGATGGCTCAGAAAAATGTTATACGGACGTTTGTAAAACTTAGGAAGTCTGTCTTGTGGCTGGAGTTTATTTTATCCTTGTGTAGATTTGACACATTAATCCTCCCTCCCCACCACTACAGAAGCTGTTGGAACTGTTCAGTGTTTCCAGCGGCTTCTGTCATTATTTCAGGTTCCTGACGGGAGCAGTCTCTCATTTTTCGAACAAAACAAACCCATCCTTGTGCTGCAACCAATATTTCAATAAGAAATGGGAAGCAGCAGAGGGGAAAGCTTCCGAGATGCCGAGCAATGCTGCCCGGTTCCACACTGCAATTCACAGGAACCATTGCCAGGAAAAGCAAGGAGCAATCTGACAGATCCGTTTTACCACAAAATGAACCCACAACCCTGCGATGGCTGAAAATTTATTTCCTCGATTTATCCCAGTGCCTTTCCTTTAAAAGGCTGATTGCAAACCACAACACTGTAATGGCTGGGAATCGAACGCGGGTCAACTGCTTGGAAGGCAGCTGTGCTCCCCACTATCCCACCATCACCCTGCTGGCAGCTCCCTCCTCATTCCCAAACACACTTAACAAGGCCGTGATTATCACCAACTGGATTGAGGCTTAAATACAAACAAGAAATTGCTGGGGAAGCTCAGCCGGTCTGACAGCACCAGAATCAGAAGCCTTCAGTTCTGAAGAACAATCCCTGGATCCGAAAGGTTCCCTCCCCACAGATGCTGCCAGACCTGCTGAGTTTCCACAGCAATTTCTGTGCTGTCTCTCAGATCTGCAGCATCTGCAGCTCTTTGTTGGAAACAAAGCAAACGTTGAGCCACCGAAGGGGATACTGGGTCAGGGGATAGTCTCCCTCATCCATAGAGGCAGATGGGAAGTAGCATAGAATCATTGAATCCCTAACTTGTTGAAAACGGCCATTCAGCCCATCATGCATTCCCACCAAGACACCCCCCCCCCCTCTCCCTGTAACCCCGCATTCCCCATGGCTAATCCACCTCACCTACACATGCCTGGGCACTATGGACAACTTGGCACAGCTATCCCACCCTAACCTGCCCATCTTTGGACTGTGGGAGGGAAACTGGAGCACCCAGAGGAAACCCACACAGACCCGGGGAGAATGTGCAAACTCCACACAGACAACTTTCAATCAGACAGGGGTCTGGGTAATTGGAGAGGTTTAGAGAGGGAGTCCAGGTGGTTAGATTGGCGTGTGAATGATGGGCCGAACAGCCTGATCTCAGTGCTGTAAAAACTCTACAGTAACATGACTCCTTACTCTACAGTAACATGCAGCATTCACCACAGTTTGTATTTTGTTTTAATCCGTCCTGTTATTGACCTTATTCGGAATGAAATGGATGGAGAGGGGTTGTTTGTGCACTCAGGGAGCCATGTTATGTAGAGTTTTTACAACACTGAAATCAGGCTGTTCGTGGTTGGGAGGGAGGATTAATGTGTCAAATCTATACAAGGATAAACTTCAGCCTGAAAACTGAGTTCCTAAGTATTACAAGCATCCATATAACTCTTTTCCTTGGGGAGTTTCTCCAGTGCATCTTGTCTATGGTACACACTGCTGCTACTGAGTGTCGGTGGTGGAGACAGGGGCTGTTTGTGGCTGTGGTGCTGAGCAAGCTGCACTGCAAGTTTATTCCACCTAATTATGGAGAACACAACTCCTCTCCATCATCATCAATCCATTTCCCAGACGGACACCCAGTGATTACACGGATCTGTTAATTGTCCCAATGACCATGAGGTTGTAACCAGATTGCCCTGTTCCCTGACAATGGTCTGAGGGCCATCCCGCGACTGTTGCACTGTCTCCTGGCCATTCCATGTGTAAAAGCTGGGACTGAGCTGATGGGACACAGACTGTGTTACAGATGGTTACACCCAGGGCACTCTCACTCACTCATGCGTCACAATCACCGGAGTGACGCAAAGGCGCAAGGGGCTGCGCGGTGACGTCAACCCAGGATGGCCGCACGCACAAGGGAAGGATTGACAAGGAGGAAGCGGGAGGAGGCAAGAGGTGACTCAGACCAGGGCCGTGAGGAGAGGCATAGCGGCGCCCTCTGGCGGCCGGGAGGAGGAATCATCAGCCACAGGAGGGTGGAGCGGATTGGTGGGAAGGAAGATTGACAGGTGGGACAGGTCATGGGGGCGGGGCTGAGCTGGAAGGTTGGAGCTGGGGTGAGGTGGGAGTGGGGAATGAGGAAACTGGGAAAGTCCACACCCCCCCTCCCTCCCTGTCCTCCTGTCCCTGAGGGAGATTTGGACTCAGTACCATGTGGTGGGGCTACACATGTCATTAACACAGTGGGATCTTGCTGTGCCCTGGGTCTCCTGTTGTTGTCCAAACTGTGGGGTGATGGGAAACAAAGCCCCTTTCTCAGTGAGGGGTGGGGTGTGGCAGGGGGAAGCCTGGGGACTGGGATCTTGCTGTGCATGAAGACACACACAGTTGAATGGCCGGTCAGTCTCTGCACACACACCCCGTGCCCCCACCCCCTCCTGCCCAGGACCTGGGACACAGCGAGGGGTGGGGGTGGTGAGGAAGGGTGGGGGAATTGTACACAATGGAGACACAGTGGAGGCTTTTATACACAGATGGGGGAGTACGGATAGAGGGGATAGAGTATGGATAGTTCGAGGTAGGGGGTAAATGAAGGTGCACAAGGGGAGAGGGGCAATTAGATTGAGGAAAGGGGGGAAAGTGGGTGGGGCTGTAATATAACAGGAGGGGTGGGAAATTGTGGGTGGGGTTACAAATTAGCCAAAGGTAGGGGAGTGACAGGGGAATGAGGCAGTAAATGGAGGGGGGAAAGAGAAAATTGGGGAAGGGCCAATATCTGGTGGGGGTGTGGATTGGAAAGATAAATAAATGGGGATGGGCTGGAAATCAACTCTGCCCCAAAGAGGGGGTGGGGGGAGAGACTGATCATGGGGGTATTGGGAATTGTGGTCAGGAATAAATGGGGGGCAACAACATTCAGGGGGTGAAAACTTGATAGGGGGGAGGTTTACGTAAATCCTTGTCTCGGGGAAGGGAGGGGTGTTGGTGCCTGGGATCTTGCTGTGCAGTGAGACAGTCCCTGAAAAGGTCAGTGAGTGTCTGCACGTGCTCACTGTGTCCCCCCACCATAAAGGGGTGGGTGGGGAGGCAGGACAGAGGGAGGGGGAGGGCATTTCTATGTCTCTCTCACTCTTTTCTACCCCCTTCTCTCCCTCTCTTCTTTCTCACCTGCCCCTCCTCCTCTCCTCCCCACTCCTTCCTCCCACTCTTCTCTGTTTTCTCCTCCATCACTCTTGCCTTCCCCTCTCCTTCCCTACCCCCTCTCCTTCCCGAGCACTCGCCTTCCCCTCTACTTGCCCCTTCCCCCTCTCCTTCCACCCATTCCCCCCTCCACCTATTCCCCTCTCTTATTCCCCCATTCCTCCTCTCCTTCCCCATCCCCTCATTCCCCCTCTCCTTCCCCACCTCTGCCCCCTCCACCCTCTCCTTCCCCTCTCCTCCTTCACCCCCTCCTTCCCCCTCCTCTCCTTCCGCCCTCTCCTTCCCCACTTCATTTCCCTCCCCTCCTACCAGCCTCTCCGTCACCCCTTCCATCCCTCTCCTCCCAAACCTCACCTCTCCTCCCCCCATCCCCCACTCTTCTCTCTCTGCTTCTCCCCTCCATCTCCCTAACTTTTTCCCCTCTCCTTCCCTGCCAATCGCTTCCCCCCACACTCTGCCCTCTCCTCCCACCCTCTCCTCCCCCTCTCAAACCCCTCTCTCCTTCACCCCCTTCTCCCCTCATTCATCCCTTCCCCCTCTCCTTTTACCCCAATTCTTTCCCCCCTTACCCCCACTACTCCCCCTCCTTCCTCTCCCTGCCCCTTCACCCCCTTCCTTCCCCCTCTCCTCCCCCTCTCCTCCCATCCTCACCTCCGGCCCCTCCTCCCAACCTCCTCTCCCAACTCTCCTTTAACCTTCTCTTCCGCCATCTCGTTCCACCCTCTCTTTCGCCATCTCCTCCCACCCTCTCGTTCCCACTCTTCTTCCTCCCTCTCTCCTCCCCCCCTTCAAACCCCCCTCTCCTTCTCCCTTCCTTTCCCCCCTCCCCTTTTCCCTACTCTCCTTCCAACCCTACTCCCCCCTTCCCGCCACTCTCCTTCTCCCCGCTCCTTGTCCCCTCTACTTACCCACCTCTCCTTCACCCCTTCCACCCTTCTCCTTCCCCTTCTCATTCCCCCTTCGCCCTTCTCCTTCCACCTATCCTCCCCCACTTCCCCAACTCTCCTTCCCCCACCTCGCCTTCTCCCTTCACCCTCTTCTTCCCCCTCCCCATCTCCACCTCTCCTTCCTCAATCTCTCCTTCACCCCGCATACTCCCCCTCCTCTACTTCCTCCCCCTCCCTCATTTCCCCCTCTCCTCCACCCCTCCTCCTCCCTCCTTCCCCCTCCTACCACCTTCTCCTTCCACCCCTCACCTTTCTCTCCACTACCTTCCCACATCTCCTTTCCGTTCCCCAATTCTCCATGTCACCTTCCCCCCACCTCCCCTCATTCCCCCTCTCCTTCAATCCTCTCCTTTCCCTCTCCCCTCTCCTCCCCTTTGCCTCCCCCTCATTCCCCCGCTCATTCACCCCACTCCCCCCCTCTCCTCCCCCCTCCTTCACCTCTCTCCTCCCCCACCACGCTTTCCTTCCTCCCTCCCTCCCCCACGTCTCCTTTCCCCACTCCCTTCCCCTCCCTCATTCCCCCACTCCTCCACCCCTCCTTGCTGCTCTTAGCTCTCTCCTGAAGAGAGAGCTAAGAGCAGCAAGGAGGGGACATGAAAGGTCCTTAGTCGGTAGGATTAGGGAAAACCCTAAGGCTTTCTATAGGTATGTTAGGAATAAAAGAATGACTAGGGTAGGAATAGGTCCAGTCAAGGATAGTAGTGGGAAGTTGCGTGTGGAGGCGGAAGAGATTGGGGAGACACTGAATGAATACTTTTCTTCAGTATTTACTCAGGAACAGGGCATTGTTGTCGATGTGAATACTGAGTCACAACTAAGTAGAATGGATGGCTTTGAGGGATGTAGAGAAGAGGTGGTGGAAGTCCTGGAAAAGGTGAAAATAGATAAGTCCCCTGGGCCTGATGGCATTTATCCTAGGATTCTCTGGGAAGCAAGGGAGGAGATTGCAGAGCCATTGGCCTTGATTTTTATGTCCTCTTTGTCTACAGGAGTAGTGCCAGAAGACTGGAGGATAGCAAATGTGGTTCCCTTGTTCAAAAAGGGGAGTAGGGATAACCCTAGTAACTATAGGCCGGTGAGTCTCACTTCTATTGTGGGCAAAGTCTTAGAGAGAATTGTAAGGGATAGGATTTATGAACATCTGGATAGGAATAATGTGATCAAGGATAGTCAGCATGGTTTTGTGAAGGGCAGGTCGTGCCTCACAAACCTTATTGAATTCTTTGAAAAGGTGACGAAGGAGGTTGATGAGGGGAAAGCGGTAGATGTGGTATATATGGATTTTAGTAAGGCGTTTGATAAGGTTCCCCATGGTAGGCTACTGCAGAAAATACGGAGGTATGGCATTGAGGGTGAGTTGGAGGTTTGGATTAGGAATTGGCTGGATGGAAGAAGACAGAGGGTAGTAGTTGATGGCAAAGTTTCTTCATGGAGTGCCGTCACTAGCGGTGTTCCGCAAGGATCTGTTTTGGGACCATTGCTGTTTGTCATTTTTATAAATGACCTGGAAGAGGGGTTAGAAGGTTGGGTGAGTAAGTTTGCGGATGATACGAAAGTCGGAGGAGTTGTTGACAGTGAGGAAGGATGTGGCAGGTTACAGCGGGATATAGAGAAGCTGCAGAGCTGGGCAGAAAGGTGGCAAATGGAATTCAATGTAGCTAAGTGTGAGGTGATTCACTTTGGGAAGAATAACAAAAAGATGGGGTACTGGGCTAATGGTCGGATACTTGGTAGTGTGGATGAGCAGAGGGATCTTGGTGTCCATGTACACAGATCTCTGAAAGTTGCCACCCAGGTAAATAGTGCGGTGAGGAAGGCATATGGCTTACTGGCTTTTATTGGTAGAGGAATTGAGTTCCGGAGTCCTGAGGTCATGTTGCCGTTGTATAAGACTCTGGTGCGGCCGCATCTGGAATATTGTGTGCAGTTTTGGTCGCCATACTATAGGAAGGATGTGGAGGCACTGGAACGGGTGCAGAGGAGGTTTACCAGGATGTTGCCTGGTATGGTAGGAAGATCGTATGAGGAAAGACTGAGGCACTTGGGGTTGTTTTCATTGGAGAAAAGAAGGTTTAGGGGTGACTTGATTGAGGTGTACAAGATGATTAGGGGGTTAGATAGGGTTGACAGTGTGAACCTTTTCCCACGTATGGAGTCGGGTATTACAAGGGGGCATAGCTTTAAATTAAGGGGGGGGGGTAGGTATAGGACAGATGTTAGGGGTAGGTTCTTCACTCAGCGAGTCGTAAGTTCATGGAATGCCCTGCCAGTAGCAGTGGTGGACTCTCCCTCTTTATGGGCATTTAAGCGGGCATTGGATAGGTATATGGAGGATAGTGGGTTAGTGTAGGTTAGGTGGGCTAGGATCGGCGCAACATCGAGGGCCAAAGGGCCTGTACTGCTCTGTATTCTTCTATGTTCTATGTTCCTTCCCCTCTCCTACCCCTCCTCCTTCCACCCCTCTCCCTCCCCTCCCTTCCCTTCCCACATCTCCTTCCCGTCCCCTCCTTCCACCACACCATTCCCCCATACCACGCCCCCACCCTCCTTTCCTCCCCTCTCCTGTTGCGGGACTGGTGTATGGGAGAAGTGTTCACATTTTTGGATCATTGGGATCTACTTCGGGGTAGAAGTGACCTGTACAAGAAGGATGGATTACACCTAAATTGGAAGGGGTCTAATATACTGGCAGGGAGATGTGCTAGAGCTGCTCGGGAGGATCTAAACTAGTAAGGGGGTGGGGGGACCCAGGGAGATAGTGAGGAAAGATATCAATCTGAGACTGGGACAGTTACGTACAGAAGCGAGTCAAACAGTCAGGGCAGGCAGAGACAAGGTAGGACTCATAAATTAAACTGCATTTATTCCAATGCAAGGGGCCTAACATGGAAGACAGATGAACTCAGCGCACGGCTAGGAACATGGGACTGTGAAAATAAAACAATGTACAGCTCAGGAACAGGCCCTTCTGCCCTCCAAGCCTGAGCTGATCCAAATCTACTGTCTAAACCTGTCGCCCCATTCCTGAGTATCTGTGTCCCTCTGCTCCCCACCTACTCATGCATCTGTCCTGACACATCTTAAATGAATCTACCGTGCCTGCCTCTACCACCTTTGCTGGCAACATGTTCCAAACGCCCACCACCCTCTGTGTGAAGTACTAGCCGCGTGTATCCCCCTTAAAATTTCCACCTCTCACCTTGAAAGCACGACCACTCCTTATTGAATTCTTCACCTCTGGGAAAAAGCTTATCTCTATCCACCCTGTCTATACCCTTCATGATTTCATAAACCTCAATCACGGCCCCCCTTAAACTTCCTTTTTCTAAGGAAAACAATCCTAACCTACTCAACCTCTCTTCATAGCTAGCACCTTTCATACCACGCAACATCCTCGTAAACCTTCTCTGCACCCTCTCCAAAGCGCCCACACCTTTTTGGGAATGTGGTGACCAGAACTCTACACAGTATTCTAAATATGGCCGAACAAATGTCTTGTACAATTTTAGCATGATTTACCAACTCTTATACTCAACACCCCGTCCAATGAAGGCAAGCAGACTATATGCCTTCTTGACCACTCTATCCACCTGTGCAGCAACCTTCAGGGTACAATGGACCTGCACTCCCAGATCTCTCTGCCCATCAACCTTTCCCAAGGGTCCTCTGTTCATTGTATAATTCGCTCTCGAATTAGTCTTGCCAAAATGTATCACCTCACATTTCGGAGATACCATAGCAATTATGGAAATATGGCTCAGAGATGGGCAGGACTGGCAGCTTAATGTTCCAGGATACAAATGCTACAGGAAGGATAGAAAGGGAGGCAAGAGAGGAGGGGGAGTGGTGTTTCTGATAAGGGATAGCATTACAGCTGTGCTGAGGGAGGATATTCCTGGAAATACACCCAGGGACGTTAGTTGGGTGGAACTGAGAAATAAGAAAGGGATGATCACCTTATTGGGATTGTATTATAGACCCCCAAATAGTTAGAGGGAAACTGAGAAACAAATTTGTTCGGGGATCTCAGCCACCTGTAAGAATAATAGGGTGGTTATGGTCAGGGATTTTAACTTTCCAAACATAGGCTGGGACTGCCATAGTGGTCAGGGTTTAGATGGAGAGGAATTTGTTAAGTGTGTACAAGAAAATTTTCTGATTCAGTATGTGTGTGTGCTTCCCAGAGAAGGTGCAATACCTGACCTACTCTTGGGAAATACGGCAGGGCAGGTGACTGAGGTGTCAGTGGGGGAACACTTTGGGGCCAGCGACCATAATTCTATTAGATTTAAAATAGTGATGGAAAAGGGTAGACCAGATCTAAAGTTCTAAATTGGAGAAAGGCCAATTTTGACGGTATTAGACAAGAATTTTCAAAAGCTGATTGGGGGCAGATGTTCGCAGGTAAAGGAACGGCTGGAAAATGGGAAGCCTTCAGAAGTAAGATAACGAGAGTCCAGAGAAAGTATATTTCTGTTCGGGTGAAAGGGAAGGCTGGTAGGTACAGGGAATGCTGGATGACTAAAGAAATTGAAGGTTTGGTTAAGAAAAAGAAGGAAGCATATGTAGGGTATAGACAGGATCGATAAAGTGAATCCTTAGAAGAGTATAAAGGCAGTAGGAGGATACTTAAGAGGGAAATCAGGAGGGCAAAAAGGGGACATGAGGTAGCGTTGGCAAATAGAATTAAGGAGAATCCAAAAGGTTTTTACAAATACTTTAAGGACAAAAGGGTAACTCCGGAGAGAATAGGGCCCCTCAAAGATCAGCAAGGCGGCCTTTGTGTGGAGCTACAGAAAATGGGGCCGATACTAAACATATGTTTTGCATCAGTATTTACTGTGGAAAAGGATATGGAAGATATAGAATGTTGGGAAATAGATGGTGACACCTTGAAAAATGTCCACATTACAGAGGAGGAAGTGCTGGATGCATCGAAATGCATAAAGGTGGATAAATCCCCAGAACCTGATCAGGTGTACCCGAGAACTCTATGGGAAGCCAGAGAAGTGATTGCTGGGCCTTTTGCTGAGAGATTTGTATCATCGATAGTCACAGGTGAGGTGCTGGAAGACTGGAGGTTGGCAAACGTGATGCCACTGTTAAAGAAGGGCGGTAAAGACAAGCCAGGGAACTATGGACCGGTGAGCCTGACGTCAGTGGTGGGCAAGTTGTTGGAGGGAATCCTGAGGGACAGGATGTGCATGTATTTGGAAAGGCAAGGACTGATTAGGGATAGTCAACATGGCTTTGAAGTGTGGGAAATCATGTCTCACAAAATTGATTGAGTTTTTTGAAAAAGTAACAAAGAGGATTGATAAGGGCAGAGCAATAGATGTGATCTAAATCGACCTCAGTCAGGTGTTCAACAAGGTTCCCAATGGGGTACTGGTTAGCAAGGTTAGATCTCATGGAATACAGGGAGAACTAGCCATTTGGATACAGAACTGGCTCAAAGGTAGAAGACAGAGGGTGGTGGTGGAGGAGTGCTTTTCAGACTGGAGGCCTGTGACCAGTGGAGTGCCACAAGGGTCGGTGCTGGGTCCTCTACTTTTTGTCATTTACATAAATGATTTGGATGCAAGCATAACAGGTACAGTTAGTAAGTTTTTGGATGACACCAAAATTGGAGGTGTAGTGGACAGCGAAGAGGGTTACCTCAGATTACAACAGGATCTTGAACAGATGGGCCAATGGGCTGAGAAGTGGCAGATGGAGTTTAACTCAGATAAATGCGAGGTGCTGCATTTTGAGAAAGCAAATCTTAGCAGGACTTATACACTTAATGGTAAGGTCCTAGGGAGTGTTGCTGGACAAAGAGACCTTGGAGTGCAGGTTCATAGCTCCTTGAAAGCGGAGTCGCAGGTAGATAGGATAATGATGAAGGCTTTCGGTATGCTTTCCTTTATTGGTCAGAGTATTGAGTACAGGAGTTGGGAGGTCATGTTGTGGATAAATAGGACATTGGTTAGGCCACTATTGGAATATTGCTTGCATTTCTGGTCTCCTTCCTATTGGAAAGATGTTGTGAAACTTGAAGGCTTCAGAAAAGATTCACAAGGATGTTGCCAGGCTTAGAAGTTTTAAGCTATAGGGAGAGGCTGAACAGGCTGGGGCTGTTTTCCCTGGACCGTCAGAGGCAGAGGGGTCACCTGATAGAGGTTGACAAAATTATGAGGGGCATGGAAAGGGTAAATAGACAAAGTCTTTTCCCTGGGGTCAGGCAGTCCAGAACTAGAGGACAAAGGTTTAGGGTGTGAGGGGAAAGATATAAAAGAGACCTAAGGGGCAAAGGTTTCACACAGAGGGTGGTACGCGTATGGAATGAGCTGGCAGAGGAAGTGGTGGAGGCTGGTACAATTGCAACATTTAAAAGGCATTTGGATGGGTATATGAATAGGAAGGGTTTGGAGGGATATGGGCCGGGTGCTGGCACTTGGGACACTTTTGGGTTGGGATATCTGGTCGGCATGGACACGTTGGACCGAATGGTCTGTTTCCATGCTGTACATCTCTATGAATCTACGACTCTAAATCAGTAACCACTGACATTTGGATGAATTTCGAGTCAGTACAAATCAGTGAGCACTGACATTTCAAAACCTTTTGGGACAGTTTAAATCAGTAACCATCCACACTTAGAAACACTGGGGGTCAGTACAAACCAGTAACCAGTGATTCATGGAAAAAAATTCTGGTCGAAAAACTGACTCTTGGAAAAACTTTGGGGCAGTGCAAATCAGTAACCATCCACGCTTAGCAACATTTGTGCTCAGTAAAAATCAGTCACTACCGACACTGAGAAAATGTTCGGGTCAGTGCAAATCAGTTAACACTGGTACATGGAAAAAATTCTGGTCGGTGCAAATCCCGAAACACTGACACTTCGACAAACTTTGGGGCAGTGCAAATCAGTAACCACTGACAGTTTGAAAAATTTCAAGTCAGTACAAATCAGGAACCAGTGATAGTAAGAAACATTTCGGGTCATTACAAATCAGTAACCACTGACATTTGGAATAATTACGGGTCAGTTCAAATCGGTGAGCACTGACATTTCAAAAGAATTTGGGTCAGTGCAAATCAGTCACCATCCACACTTAGAAAAGGTTCGGGTCAGTAGAAATCAGTAACCACCAAAACTGAGAATAATTTGGGGTCAGTAGAAATCAGTAACCACTGATACATGGAAAGAAAATTCTGGTCGGTGCAAATCCCGAAACACTGACAGTTGGAAAAGTTTCGGGTCAATTCAAATCAGTAAGCACTGACACTTCAAATAATTTCTAGTCAGTGAAAATCAGTAACCACTGACACAGAGAATAATTTCAGGTCAGCAGAAATCAATAAGAACCGACAGTTGGAAAAATTTGGTTCAGTTCAAATCAATAACCATTGACAGTTAGACAAATTTCAAGTCAGTAAAAATCAGTGACCACGGACAGGTGGAAACATTTAGGGTCAGTTCAAATCAGTAAGCACTGACACTTCGAAAAATATTGGGTAAGTAGAAATCAGTAATCACAAAAAAGTAGAAATTGTACAGGCCAGTACAAATCAGTAACCACTGACATTTGGAATAATTACAGGTCAGTACAAATCGGTGAGCACTGACATTTCAAAAGAATTTGGGTCAGTGCAAATCAGTAACCATCCACACTTAGAAAAGGTTTGGGTCAGTACAAATCGGTAACCTCCAAAACTGAGACTAATTTGGGATCAGTACAAATCAGTAACCACTGATACATGGAAAGAAAATTCTGGTCGGTGCAAATCAGGAAACACTGGCAGTTGGGAACAGTAAGGGTCAATTCAAATCAGTAAGCACTAACACTTCAAACAATTTCTAGTCAGTGAAAATCATTAACCACTGACAGTTTGAAAAAATTATGGTAAGTTCAAATCAGTAAGCACTGACACATGGAAAATAATTCTGGTTGGTGCAAATCAGGAAACACTGACACTGAGAAAAATATTGGGTGACTACAATTCAGTAATCACCCAAAAGTGGTGAGCACTGACATTTCAAAAGACTTTGGGTCTGTGCAAATCAATCACCATCCACACTTAGAAAAAGGTTCAGATCAGTAGAAATCAGAAATCACCAAAACTGATAATAATTTGGGGTCAGTACAAATCAGTAACCAGTAATCATGGAAAAAAAAAATTCGTCGAAACACTGACTCTTCGACAAACTTTGGGGCAATTCAAATCAGTAACCACTGGCAGTTTGAAAATTTTCAAGTCAGTACAAATCAGGAACCAGTGACAGTAAGAAAAATTTGGGTTCAGTACAAATCAGAAATCGCAGACATTTGGAAAAATTTTGGGGCAGTGCAAATCAGTAACTACCGACAGTTGGATGAATTTCGAGTCAGTACAACTCAGTAACCACGGACACTATGAAACATTTATAGTAAGTGAAAATCAGTAACTACCAACAGTTAGAGAAGTTACGGGTCAGTTCAGATTGGTGAGCACTGACATTTCAAAAGATTTCGGGTCAGTACAAATCAGTAACCATCCACACTTCGACAAACTGAGGGTCAGTTACGAATCAGTAACCACCAACAGATGGAAATATTTAGGGTCAGTTCAAATCAGTCAGCACTAATACTTCGAAAAATATTGGGTGAGTGCAAATCAGTAATCACCTGCAGAGAAATTACGGGTCAGTACAAATCAGTAAGCACTGACAATTCAAAAGAATTTGGGACCGTGCAAATCAGTAACCATCCACACTCAGCAACATTTGTGCTCAGTAAAAATCAGTCACTACCGACACTGAGAAAATGTTCAGGTCAGTGCAAATCAGTAAACACTGGTACATGGAAAACATTCTGGTCGGTGCAAATCAGGAAACACTGACACTTTGACAAGTTTTGGGGCAGTGCAAATCAGTAACCACTGACAGTTTGAAAAATTTCAAGTCAGTACAAATCAGGAACCAGTGATAGTAAGAAAAATTTTGGGTCATTACAAATCAGTAACCACTGACATTTGGAATAATTACGGGTCAGTTCAAATTGTTGAGCACTGACATTTCAAAATAATTTGGGTCAGTGCAAATCAGTCACCATCCACACTTAGAAAAGGTTCGGGTCAGTAGAAATCAGTAACCACCAAAACTGAGAATAATTTGGGGTCAGTACAAATCAGTAACCACTGATACATGGAAAAGAAATTCTGGTCGCTGCAAATCAGGAAACACTGACAGTTGGAAAAGTTTAGGGTCAATTCAAATCAGTAAGCCCTGACACTTCGAAAAATATTGGGTGAGTACAAATCAGTAACCAGCAACAGTTAGAGAAATTACAGGTCAGTACAAATTGGGGAGCACTGACACTTCAAAAGAATTTGGGTCAGTGCAAATCAGTCACCATCCACACTTAGAAAAAGGTTTGAGTTAGTAGAAATCAGTATCCACCAAAACTGAGAATAATTTGGGTCAGTACAAATCAGTAACCACTGATACATGGAAAAAAAATTCTGGTATGTGCAAATCAGGAAACACTGACAGTTGGAAAAATTTAGGGTAAATTCAAATCAGTAAGCCCTGACACTTAAAACAATTTCTTATCAGTGAAAATCAGTAACCACCGACACAGAATAATTTGGGTCAGTGCAAATCAGTAACCACAGGTACATGGAAAAAGACTTCTGGTCGGTGCAAGTCAAGAAACTCTGACACTTCGACAAACTTCAGGGCAGTGCAAATCAGTAATCACCGGCAGAGAAATTACGGGTCAGTACAAATCGGTAACCACTGACAATTCAAAAGAATTTGGGACAGTGCAAATCAGTCACCATCCACACTCAGCAACATTTGTGCTCAGTAAAAATCAGTCACTACCGACACTGAGAAAATGTTCAGGTCAGTGCAAATCAGTAAACACTGGTACATGGAAAAAATTCTGGTCGGTGCAAATCAGGAAACACTGACACTTCGACAAGTTTTGGGGCAGTGCAAATCAGTAAGCGCTGACATTTGGAATAATTACGGGTCAGTTCAAATCGGTGAGCACTGACAATTCAAAATAATTTGTGACAGTGCAAATCAGTCACCATCCACACTTAGAAAAGGTTCAGGTCAGTAGAAATCAGTAACCACCGATACAGAGCAATTTGGGGTCAGTACAAATCAGTAACCAGTGATACATGGAAATAAATTCTGGTCGGTGCAAATCACAAAACACCAACACTTCGACAAACTTTGGGGCAGTGCAAATCAGTAACTACTCACTGCAAAATTTCAAGTCAGTACAAATCTGGAACCAGTGACATTTGGAAAAATTTAGGGTCAGTTCAAATCAGTAAGCACTGACACTTCGAAAAATATTGGGGGAGTATAAATCAGTAACCACCAACAGTTAGAGAAATTACGGGTCAGTACAAATCGGTGAGCACTGACATTTCAAAAGAATTTGGGTCAGTGCAAATCAGTCACCATCCACACTTAGAAAAAGTTCGGGTCAGTAGAAATCTGTCGCCACCAAAACTGAGACTAATTTGGGGTCAGTACAAATCAGTAACCCACTGATACATGGAAAGAAAATTCTGGTCGGTGCAAATCAGGAAACACTGACAGTTGGAAATATTTGGTTCAGTTCAAATCTCTCCTACCCCCTTCCTTCCCTGCTCTGTTTGTCCCCTCTCACATTCCCCTTCCTGCCACCCGTCCTTCTCCCCTCTCTCCTTCTCCCCTCTCTCATTCCCCCTTCCTCACCCCACTCCTTCTCCCCCTCTTCTTCTCCCCTCTCTCCTTCCCCCTTCCTTCCCCTCTATCCTTCTCCCGTCTCTCCTTCCTCATTCCTTACCCTCTCTCCTTCTCCCCTCCCTCCATCTCCCCTCTCTCCTTCCCCCCTCTCTCCTTCCCGCTTCCTTCCCCTCCCACCTTCCCCCCTCTCCTTCTCCCCTCTCTCCGTCTCCCCCCTCTCCTCCCCCTTCCTTTCCCCCTCCATCCCCCCTCTCCTCCTTTCTCTCCTTTCCCCCCTCCTTTTCCCTCTCTCCTTCCACCCTCCTTCCACCCTCTCCTTCTCCCCTCTCTCCTTCCCCCTCTCTCCTTCCCCCTCTCTCCTTTCCCCCTCTCTCCTTTCCCCATCTCTCCTTCTCCACTCACTCCTTCCCCCCTTCCCCTCTCTCATTCCCCTCTCCTTCCCCCCTCTCTTTCTCCCCTCTCTTTCTCCCCTCTCTCCTACCCCCTTCCTTGCCCCATCTTTCTCCCTCTCTCCCCTTCCTCTTCCTTCCCCCCTCTCTCCTTCTCCACTCTCTCCTTCTCCACTCTCAGCTTCCCCTCTCGCTTCTTCCCCTCTCTCCTACTCCCCTCTCTCCTTCCCCCTACCTTCCCCCCGCTCTCCTTCTCCCCTCTCGCCTTCCCCCTTCTTCCCCTCTCTCCTTCACCCCTCTCTCCTTCCCCATTCCTTCCTCCTCTCTCCTTCACCCCTCTCTCTTTCCCCCTCTCTCCTTCTCCCTGCTCTCCTTCTCCCCTCTCTCCTTCCCCCATCTCCTTCTCCCCTTTCTCCTTCTGCCTTCCATCCCTCCTCTCTCCTTCCCCCTCTCCTTCTCCCCCCTCTACTTCCCCCTTCCTTCCCCTCTCTCCTTCACACCTCTCTCCTACGCCCTTCCTTCCCCCTCTCCTTTCCCTGTCTTTCCTTCCTCGTTTCTTCCCCTTTCTCCTTCTCCCCTCCCTACTTCACCCTCTCTCCTTCCCCCTCTTCTTCTCCCCTCTCTCCTTCCCCTTTCATTCAACCCTCCCTCCTTCTCGCCTCTTTCCTTCCCCTGTCGTTTCCCCCTCTCCTTCTCCCCCTCTCCTTCCCCCTTCCTTCTCCCCTCGGTACTTCCCCCTTCCTTCCCCTCTCACCTAATCCCCTCTCTCCTTCTCCCTCCCTCCTTCTCCCTCTCCTTCCCCTTCCTTCCCCTCTCCTTTTCGCCCTCTCCTTCCCCCTCTCCTTCTCCCGTCTCTCCTTTCCCCTCCATACCTTCTCCCTCCTCCTTCCCCCTCCTTCCCCTCTCTCCGTCTCCCCTCTCTCCTTCCCCCCTCTCTTCTTCACCCTCTATCCTTCCCCACTCTTTCCTTCCCCACTCTCTCCTTCCCCCTTTATCCGTCCCCCGCTCCTTGCCCCCTCTTTTTCTCCGCTCTCTTTCTCCTCTCTCTCCTTGTCCCCTCTCTCCTTTCCCCTCTCCATCCCCCTCCCTCCTTCTGCCCTCTCTCCTTTCCCCCTCCTTTCTTCCCCCCTCTCTCCTTTCCCTCTCTATCCTTCCCCACTCTCTCCTTCCCCACTCTCTCCTTCCCCCTTTATCCGTCACCCTCTCCCTCCCCCCTCTTTTTCACCCCTCTTTCTCCCCTCTCTCCTTGTCTCCTCTCTCCTCCCTCTCTTCTTCTCCTCTCCCTCCTTTCCCCGCTCCTTCACCTCTCTCCTTCCCCCCTCTCTCCTTCCCGCTTCCTTCCCCTCCCACCTTCCCCCTCTCTCCTTCTCCCCTCTCTCCGTCTCCCCCCTCTCCTCCCCCTTCCTTTCCCCCTCCATCCCCCCTCTCCTCCTTTCTCTCCTTTCCCCCCTCCTTTTCCCTCTCTCCTTCCACCCTCCTTCCACCCTCTCCTTCTCCCCTCTCTCCTTCCCCCTCTCTCCTTCCCCCTCTCTCCTTTCCCCCTCTCTCCTTTCCCCATCTCTCCTTCTCCACTCACTCCTTCCCCCCTTCCCCTCTCTCATTCCCCTCTCCTTCCCCCCTCTCTTTCTCCCCTCTCTTTCTCCCCTCTCTCCTACCCCCTTCCTTGCCCCATCTTTCTCCCTCTCTCCCCTTCCTCTTCCTTCCCCCCTCTCTCCTTCTCCACTCTCTCCTTCTCCCCTCTCGCCTTCCCCCTTCTTCCCCTCTCTCCTTCACCCCTCTCTCCTTCCCCATTCCTTCCTCCTCTCTCCTTCACCCCTCTCTCTTTCCCCCTCTCTCCTTCTCCCTGCTCTCCTTCTCCCCTCTCTCCTTCCCCCATCTCCTTCTCCCCTTTCTCCTTCTGCCTTCCATCCCTCCTCTCTCCTTCCCCCTCTCCTTCTCCCCCCTCTACTTCCCCCTTCCTTCCCCTCTCTCCTTCACACCTCTCTCCTACGCCCTTCCTTCCCCCTCTCCTTTCCCTGTCTTTCCTTTCTCGTTTCTTCCCCTTTCTCCTTCTCCCCTCCCTACTTCACCCTCTCTCCTTCCCCCTCTTCTTCTCCCCTCTCTCCTTCCCCTTTCATTCAACCCTCCCTCCTTCTCGCCTCTTTCCTTCCCCTGTCGTTTCCCCCTCTCCTTCTCCCCCTCTCCTTCCCCCTTCCTTCTCCCCTCTGTACTTCCCCCTTCCTTCCCCTCTCACCTAATCCCCTCTCTCCTTCTCCCTCCCTCCTTCTCCCTCTCCTTCCCCTTCCTTCCCCTCTCCTTTTCGCCCTCTCCTTCCCCCTCTCCTTCTCCCGTCTCTCCTTTCCCCTCCATACCTTCTCCCTCCTCCTTCCCCCTCCTTCCCCTCTCTCCGTCTCCCCTCTCTCCTTCCCCCCTCTCTTCTTCACCCTCTATCCTTCCCCACTCTTTCCTTCCCCACTCTCTCCTTCCCCCTTTATCCGTCCCCCGCTCCTTGCCCCCTCTTTTTCTCCGCTCTCTTTCTCCTCTCTCTCCTTGTCCCCTCTCTCCTTTCCCCTCTCCATCCCCCTCCCTCCTTCTGCCCTCTCTCCTTTCCCCCTCCTTTCTTCCCCCCTCTCTCCTTTCCCTCTCTATCCTTCCCCACTCTCTCCTTCCCCACTCTCTCCTTCCCCCTTTATCCGTCACCCTCTCCCTCCCCCCTCTTTTTCACCCCTCTTTCTCCCCTCTCTCCTTGTCTCCTCTCTCCTCCCTCTCTTCTTCTCCTCTCCCTCCTTTCCCCGCTCCTTCACCTCTCTCCTTCTCCCCTCTCTCCTTCTACCCTCTCTCCTTCCCCCTTCCTTCCCCTCTCACCTTCTCCCCTCCCTCCTACCCGCGTCCTTCCACGCTCTGTTTTTCCCCTCTCTCCTTCACCCCTCTCTTCTTCACCCCTCACTCCTTCTCCCCTCTCTCCTTTCCCCCTCTCTCCTTCCCACTCTCTCCTCCCCCCCCTCTCTCCTTCCCCCCTCTCTCCTTTCCCCATCTCTCCTTCTCCCCTCACTCTTTACCCCCTTGCTCCCTCTCCCGGTTCCCCCCTCCTTCCCCACTCTCTCCTTCTCACTCTATCCGTCGCCCACTCCTTCCCCCTTCCATCTCCCCTCTCTCCTTCCCCTTTCCTTCCCCCCTCCCTCCGTCACCCACTCTCCTTCCCCCTTCCTTCCCCTCTCTCCTTCTCCCCTCTCTCCTTCTCCCTTCCTTTCCCTCTCTCCTTCACCCCTCTCTATCACCCTGACACCCTCTCACTTACTGCGTCACTCTCACACTGACCCTACCACACTTACTGCGTCACAATCACACTGACCCCATCACATTTACTGCATCACTATCACCCTGTCATGCTCACACTTACTGCATCACTATCACTCTGACCCCATCACACTTACTGCATCACTATCACCCTGATCCCATTACACTTACTGCGTCAATATCACCCTGATCCCATCACACTTACTGTGTTACGATCTCCCTGACCCCATCACACTTACTGCATCACTATCACCCTGACCCCATCACACTTACTGCATCACTATCACCCTGATCCCATCACACGTACTGCGTGAATATCACCCTGACCCCATCACACTTGCTGTATCACTATCATCCTGACCCCATCACACTTACTGCATCACTATCACTCTGACCCCATCACACTTGCTGTATCACTATCACTCTGAACCCATTACACTTGCTGCGTCACAATCACCCTGATACCACCACACATACTGCATCACTATCACCCTGTCCCGCTCACACTTACTGCATCGTTATCACTCTGACCCCATCACACTTATTGCATCAGTATCACCCTGACCCCATCACACTTACTGTGTTACTATCTCCCTGACCCCATCACACTTACTGCATCACTATCACCCTGATCCCATCACACTTACTGCGTGAATATCACCCTGACCCTATCACACTTACTGCATCACTATCAACCTGTCCCCATCACACTTACTGCGTCACTATCAACCTGTCCCCATCACACTCACTGCGTCACTATCACTCTGACCCCATCACACTTACTGTGTCACTATCCCTGATCCCATCACACTTACTGCGTCACTATCACCCTGACCCAAACACACTTACTGCATCAATATCACCCTGACCCCATCACACTTACTGCGTCAATATCACCCTGACCCCTCACACTTACTGCGTCACTATCACCCTGACCACTCACACTTACTGCGTCACTATCACCCTGATCCCATCACACGTACTGCGTGAATATCACCCTGACCCCATCACACTTGCTGTATCACTATCACCCTGACCCCATCACACTTACTGCATCACTATCACCCTGTCCCCATCACACTCACTGCGTCACTATCACCCTGATCCCATCACACTTACTGTGTTACTATCTCCCTGACCCCATCACACTTACTGCATCACTATCACCCTGACCCCATCACACTTACTGCATCACTATCACCCTGATCCCATCACACGTACTGCGTGAATATCACCCTGACCCCATCACACTTGCTGTATCACTATCACCCTGACCCCATCACACTTACTGCATCACTATCACCCTGTCCCCATCACACTCACTGCGTCACTATCACCCTGATCCCATCACACTTACTACATCACTATCACACTGATCCCATCACACTTACTGCGTGAATATCACCCTGACCCCATCACACTTGCTGTATCACTATCATCCTGACCCCATCACACTTACTGCATCACTATCACTCTGACCCCATCACACTTGCTGTATCACTATCACTCTGAACCCATTACACTTGCTGCGTCACAATCACCCTGATACCACCACACATACTGCATCACTGTCACCCTGTCCCGCTCACACTTACTGCATCGTTATCACTCTGACCCCATCACACTTATTGCATCAGTATCACCCTGACCCCATCACACTTAGTGAGTCACTATCACCCTGACCCCATCACACTTACTGTGTTACTATCTCCCTGACCCCATCACACTTACTGCATCACTATCACCCTGATCCCATCACACTTACTGCGTGAATATCACCCTGACCCTATCACACTTACTGCGTCACTAACAACCTGTCCCCATCACACTTACTGCGTCACTATCACTCTGACCCCATCACACTTACTGTGTCACTATCACTCTGACCCCATCACACTTACTGTGTCACTATCCCTGATCCCATCACACTTACTGCGTCACTATCACCCTGACCCAAACACACTTACTGCATCAATATCACCCTGACCCCATCACACTTACTGCGTCAATATCACCCTGACCCCCTCACACTTACTGCGTCACTATCACCCTGACCACTCACACTTACTGCGTCACTATCACCCTGATCGCATCACACTTACTGCCTCACTATCACCCGAACCACATCACACTTACTGCTTCACTACCACCCTGATCCCCTCACACTTACTGTGTCAATATCACCCTGACCTCATCACACTTACTGCATCACTATCACCCTGACCCCATCACACTTATTGCATCACTATCACCCGAACCACATCATACTCACTGCTTCACTACCACCCTGATCCCCTCACACTTACTGCGTCAATATCACCCTGACCCCATTACACTTACTGTGGCACTATCACCCTGACCCCATCACACTCACTGCGTCACTATCACCCTGACCCCATCACACTCACTGCATCACTATCACCCTGACCCCATCACACTTACTGCGTCACTATCACCCTGACCCCATCACACTCACTGCGTCAGTATCACCCTGACACACTAACACCTGCTGCATCACCATCACCCTGATCCACTCACACTTACTGCGGCACTATTGCCCTGACTCCAACACACTTAGTGCGTCACTATCACCCTGACCCTATCACACTTGCTGTGTCACTATCACCCTGACCCTATCACACTTGCTTTTGTCACTATCACCCTGACCCTCTCACCCTTACTGCTTCCTTATCAACCTGACGCCATCACACATACTGCGTCACTATCACCATGACCCCATCACACTTTCTGCTTCACTATCACTCTGACCCCATCACACTTACTGCATCACTATCACCCTGACCCCATCACACTTCCTGCATCACTATCACTCTGACCCCATCACACTTACTGTGTCACTATCCCCCTGACCTCATAACACTTAGTGCAGCATATCATCCTGACTCACTCACACTTATTGCATCACTATCACCCTGACCCCATCACACTTGCTGCGTCACTATCACTCTGACCCCATCACACCTTCTGTGTCACTATCACCCTGATACCATCACACATACTGCATCACTGTCACCCTGATCCCATCACACTTACTGCGTCACTATCACCCTGATCCCCTCGCACTTACTGCGTCACTATGACCATGACTCCATCACACTTTCTGCTTCACTATCACTCTGACCCCATCACACTTACTGCGGCACTATCACCCTGATCTCCTCACACTTACTGCATCACTAAGACCCGGACCACATCACACTTACTGCATCACTATCACCATGTCCCCATCACACTTACTGCGTCAATAGCACCCTGACCCCATCACACTCACTGCGTCACAATCACCCTGAGCCCCTCACACTTACGTGTCACAATCTTCCTGACCCGCTCACACTGTGTCACTATCACCCTGATCCCATCACACTTACTGCGTCACGATCACCCTGACACACTAACACCTGCTGCATCACCATCACCCTGACCCCCTCACACTTACTGCGTCACTACCACACTGACCCCCTTCACACTTAGTGTGTCACTATCACGCTGACCCCATCATACTTACTGCATCAATATCACCCTAACCCCATCACACTTACTGCGTCACTATCACACTGTCCCCGTCACGCTCACTGCGTCACTACCACCCTGATCCCATCACACTTACTGATTCACTATCACCCTGACCCCCTCACACTTACTGCGTCACAATCACCCTGCTCCCATCTCACATATTGCGTCTCTATCACCCTGATCCACTCACACTTACTGCGGCACTATCACACTGACCCCAACACACTTACTGCATCACTATCACCCTGGTCCCATCACACACACTGTGTCACTATCCCTGATCCCATCACACTTATTGCGTCACTAGCACCCTGACAACCTCACACTTACGGCATCATTATCACACTGACACCATCACACTTACTGCGTCACTATCACCATGACCCCATCACACTTACTGTGCTACTATCTCTCTGACCCCATCACACTTGCTGCATCACTATCACTCTGACCCCATCACACTTACTGTGTTACTATCACCCTGACCCCTTCACACTTACTGTGTTACTATCACCCTGACCGCATCACACTTACTGCATCACTCTCACTCTGATCCCCTCACGCATATTGAGTCACTATCCCCCTGACACCGTCACACTTACTGCGTAACTATCACCCAGATCCCATCACACTTACTGTGTCACTATCACCCTGATCCCATCAAACTTACTGCGGCACTATCACTCTGACCCGCTCTCACTTATTGCATCACTATCCCTCTGACCCCATCACACTTACTGCGTCTCTATCACCCTGATCCCCTCACACTCACTGTGTCACTATCACACTGACACCATCACACTTACTGCATCACTATTAACCTGACCCTCCTCACTCTTACTGCATCACTATTACCCTGACCCACTCACACTTACTGAGGCACTATCACCCTGATCCACTCACACTTTCTGCGGCACTATCACCCTGACCCCATCACACTGACTGCATTACTATCACTCTGACCCCAACACACTTGCTGTGTCACTATCACTCTGACCCCATCACACTTACTGCATCACTATCACCCTGTCCCGCTCACACTTACTGCATCGCTATCACTCTGACCCCATCACACTTATTTCATCACTATCACCCTGACCACCTCACACTTACTACATCACTATCACCCTGATCCCATCACACTTACTGCATCAATATCACCCTGACCCCCTCACACTTACTGCGTCACTATCAACCTGTCCCCATCACACTCACTGCGTCACTATCACCCTGATCCCATCACACATACAGTGTCACTATCCCTGATCCCATCACACTTACTGCGTCACTATCACCCTGACACCCTCACACTTACTGCATCACTATCACCCTGATCCCATCACACTTACTGCATCACTATCACCCTGATCCCATCACACTTACTGCGTCACTATCACCCTGAGCCCCTCACAATTACATGTCACTATCTTCCTGACCGAATTCCACTGTGTCACTATCACCCTGATCCCATCACACTTACTGCATCACGATCACCCTGACACACTAACACCTGCTGCATCACCATCACCCTGGCACCCTCACACTTACTACTTCACTACCACACAGACCCCCGTCACACTTAGTGTGTCACTATGACGCTGACCCCATCACACTTAATGTGTTACTATCGCCCTGACCCCATCACACTTATTGCATCACTATCACCCTGTCCCCATCACGCTCACTGCATCATTATCGCCCTGACCACATCACATTTATTGCGTCACTATCACCCTGTCCCCATCACACTCACTGCATCACTATCACCCTGATCCCATCACACATACTGTGTCATTATCACTCTGACCCCATCACACTGCGTCAATATCACCCTGACCCCATCACAATTACTGCGTCACTATCACCCTGATTCCATCACCCTCACTGCGTCACTATCACCCTGAGCCCCTCACAATTACGTGTCACTATCTTCCTGACCCGATTCCACTGTGTCACTATCACCCTGATCCCATCACACTTACTGCATCACGATCACCCTGACACACTAACACCTGCTGCATCACCATCACCCTGACCCCCTCACACTTACTACTTCACTACCACACAGACCCCCGTCACACTTAGTGTGTCACTATGACGCTGACCCCATCACACTTAATGTGTTACTATCGCCCTGACCCCATCACACTTATTGCATCACTATCACCCTGTCCCCATCAGGCTCACTGCATCATTATCGCCCTGACCTCATCACATTTATTGCGTCACTATCACCCTGTCCCCATCACGCTCACTGCATCACTATCACCCTGATCCCATCACTCTTACTGTGTCATTATCACTCTGACCCCATCACACTGCGTCAATATCACCCTGACCCCATCACACTTACTGCGTCACTATCACCCTGATTCCATCACCCTCACTGCGTCACTATCACCCTGAGCCCCTCACAATTACGTGTCACTATCTTCCTGACCCGATTCCAGTGTGTCACTATCACCCTGATCCCATCACACTTACTGCATCACGATCACCCTGACACACTAACACCTGCTGCATCACCATCACCCTGACCCCCTCACACTTTCTACTTCACTACCACACTGACCCCCGTCACACTTAGTGTGTCACTATGACGCTGACCCCATCACACTTAATGTGTTACTATCGCGCTGACCCCATCACACTTATTGCATCACTATCACCCTGTCCCCATCACGCTCACTGCATCATTATCGCCCTGACCCCATCACATTTATTGCGTCACTATCACCCTGTTCCCATCACGCTCACTGCATCACTATCACCCTGATCCCATCACTCCTACTGTGTCATTATCACTCTGACCCCATCACACTGCGTCAATATCACCCTGACCCCATCACACTTACTGCGTCACTATCACCCTGATCCCATCTCACATACTGCGTCTCTATCACCCTGATCCACTCACACTTACTGCGACACTATCACCCTGACCCCAGCACACTTATTGCGTCACTACCACCCTGACCCTATCACACTTGCTGTGTCACTATCACCCTGACCCTCTCACCCTTATTGCGTCCCTATCAATCTGACCCCCGTCACACTTACTGCGTAACTATCACCATGACCCCTCACACTTACTTCGTCACTACCACCATGACCGCATCACCCTTTCTGCTTCACTATCACTCTGATCCCATCACACTTACTGCATCACTACCACCCTGATCCCCTCACACTTACTGCATCACTATCACCCTGACCCCATCACACTTACTGCGTCACTATTACCCTGACCCCATCACACTCACTGCGTCACTATCACCCTGATACCCTCACACTTACGTGTCACTATCTTCCTGTCCCGATCACACTGTGTCACTATCATCCTCATCCCATCACACTTACTGCATCACTCTCACCCTGACACACTAACACCTGCGGCATCACCATCACCCAGACCCCCTCACACTTACTGCGTCACTACCATACTGACCCCATCACACGTAATGTGTTACTATCTCCCTGACCCCGTCACACTTACTGCGTCAATATCACCCTGACCCCATCACACTTACTGCGTCACTATCAACCTGTCCCCATCACACTCACTGCGTCACTATCACTCTGACCCCATCACACTTACTGTCTCACTATCCCTGATCCCATCACACTTACTGCGTCACTATCACCCTGACACCCTCAAACTTATTGCGTCACTAACGTCCTGATCCCATCACACTTACTGCGTCACTATCTCCCTGATCCCATCACACTTACTGCATCAATATCACCCTGGCCCCATCACACTTACTGCGTCACTATCACCCTGATCCCATCACACTTACTGTGTCACTATCACTCTGATCCGATCACACTGCGTCACCCTGACCCCCTCACACTTACTGCGTCACTATCACCCTGATCCCATCTCACATACTGCGTCTCTATCACCCTGGTCCACTCACACTTACTGCGGCACTATCAGCCTGACCCCAACACACTTAGTGCATCACTATCACCCTGATTCCATCACATTTACTGTGTCACTATCAATCTGATCCCATCACACTTACTGTGTCACTATCAACCTGATCCCATCACACTTACTTCGTCACTATCTTCCTGATCCCCTCACACTTACTATGTCACTGTCACCCTGAACCCCTCACACTTACTGCGTCACTATCACACTGACACCCTCAAACGTATTGCGTCACTATCTTCCTGATCCCATCACACTTACTGCGTCACAATCTCCCTGATCCCCTCACACATCCTGCGTCACCATCTCCCTGATCGCCTCACACGTAATGCGTCACTATCACCCTAACTCATTCACACTTACCACGTCAATAACACCCTGATACCCTCACACTTACTGCGTCACTATCTCCCTGATCCCATCACCCTTACAGTGTCACTATTACCCTGATACCTTCACACTTACTGTGTCACTATCTCCCTGACCCCTCACACTTACTTCGTCACTATCACGCTGACACCCTCACACTTACCGTGTCACTATCACCCTGATCTCATCACACTTACTGCGTCACTATCACCCTGAGCCCTCACATTCAATGCATCACTATCAGCCTGATACCCTCACACTTACTGCGTCACTATCTCCTTGATCCCCTCACACTTACTGGGTCACAATCTCCCTGATTCCCTTACACTTACTGGGTCACTATCTCCCTTACCCCTCACACTAACTGCGTCACGATCATCCTGACCCCCTCACACTTAATGTGTCACTATCACCCTGACCCCATTACACTTACTGCGTCACTATGCCCCTGTTCCCCTCACACTTACTGCATCACTGTCACCCTGGCTCATTCACACTTACGCCGTCACTATCTCCCTGACCCCTCACACTTACTTCGACACTATCACCCTGACACCCTCACAATTACCGTGTCACTATTACCCTGATCCCCTCACACGTAATGTGTCACTACACCCTGATCCCTTCAGACTTACTGCATCACTATCGCCCTGACCCCATCACACTTACTGCGTCACTATCACGCTGACCCCATCACACTTACAGTCTCACTATCTCCCTGACGCCATCACACTTACTGTGTCCCTATCAGCCTGATCCCCTCACACTTACTGCGTCACTATCACCCTGACACCCTCACACTTACTGCATCACTATCACCCTGTTCCCAACTCACTAACTGTGTTACTATCATCCTGACACCTCACATTAACTGCACCACTATCTCCCTGATCCGCTCACACTTACTGTGTGACTATCACCCTGAACCCCTCACACATACTGCGTCACTATCACACTGACACCCTCAAACTTATTGCATCACAATCTATCTGATCCCCTCATACTGACTGCGTCACTATCTCCCTGATCCCCTCATACTGACTGCGTCACTATCTCCCTGATCCCAACACACTTATTGCATCACTATCACCCTGATCCCATCACATTTACTGCGTCACTATATCCCTGACCCCCTCACACTTACTGCATCACTATCACCCTGTCCCCATCACACTTACTGCGTCACTATCACTCTGACCCCATCACACCTTCTGTGTCACTATCACCCTGATACCATCACACATACTGCATCAGTGTCACCCTGACCCCATCACACTTACTGCGTCACTATCACCCTGATCCCCTCGCACTTACTGCGTCACTATGACCATGACTCCATCACACTTTCTGCTTCACTATCACTCTGACCCCATCACACTTACTGCGGCACTATCACCCTGATCTCCTCACACTTACTGCGTCACTATCACCCGGACCACATCACACTTACTGCATCACTATCACCCTGTCCCCATCACACTTACTGCGTCAATAGCACCCTGACCCCATCACACTCACTGCGTCACAATCACCCTGAGCCCCTCACACTTACGTGTCACAATCTTCCTGACCTGCTCACACTGTGTCACTATCACCCTGATCCCATAACACTTACTGCGTCACGATCACCCTGACACACTAACACCTGCTGCATCACCATCACCCTGACCCCCTCACACTTACTACTTCACTACCACACTGACCCCCGTCACACTTAGTGTGTCACTATGACGCTGACCCCATCACACTTAATGTGTTACTATCGCCCTGGCCCCATAACACTTATTGCATCACTATCACCCTGACCCCATCACACTTACTGCGTCACTATCACACTGTCCCCATCACGCTCACTGCGTCACTACCACCCTGATCCCATCACACTTACTGATTCACTATCACCCTTACCCCCTCACACTTACTGCGTCACAATCACCCTGATCCCATCTCACATATTGCATCTCTATCACCCTGATCCACTCACACCTACTGCGGCACTATCACACTGACCCCAACACACTTACTGCATCACTATCACCCTGGTCCCATCACACACACTGTGTCACTGTCCCTGATCGCATCACACTTACTGCGTCACTAGCACCCTGACAACCTCACACTTACTGCATCATTATCACACTGACACCATCACACTTACTGCGTCACTATCACCATGACCCCATCACACTTACTGTGCTACTATCTCTCTGACACCATCACACTAACTGCATCACTATCACCCTGATCCCATCACACTTACTGTCCTACTATCTCTCTGACACCATCACACTTACTGCATCACTATCACTCTGACCCCATCACACTTGCTGCATCACTATCACTCTGACCCCATCACACTTACTGTGTTACTATCACCCTGACCCCTTCACACTTACTGTGTTACTATCACCCTGACCGCATCACACTTACTGCATCACTATCACCCTGATCCCCTCACACTTACTGCATCACTATCACCCTGATCCCCTCACACTTATTGAGTCACTATATCCCTGACACCGTCACACTTACTGCGTAACTATCACCCAGACCCCATCATACTTACTGCGTCACTATCACCCTGTTCCCCTCACACTCACTGTGTCACTATCACCCTGACACCATCACACTTACTGCATCACTATTAACCTGACCCTCCTCACACTTACTGCATCACTATTATCCTGACCCACTCACACTTACTGAGGCGCTATCACCCTGATCCACTCACACTTTCTGCGGCACTATCACCCTGACCCCATCACACTGACTGCATTACTATCACTCTGACCCCAACACACTTGCTGTGTCACTATCACTCTGACCCCATCACACTTACTGCATCACTATCACCCTGTCCCGCTCACACATACTGCATCGCTATCACTCTGACCCCATCACACTTATTTCATCACTAGCACCCTGACCACCTCACACTTACTACATCACTATCACCCTGATCCCATCACACTTACTGCGTCAATATCACCCTGACCCCCTCACACTTACTGCGTCACTATCAACCTGTCCCCATCACACTCACTGCGTCACTATCACTCTGACCCCATCATACTGCATCACTATCACCCTGTCCCGCTCACACTTACTGCATCGCTATCACTCTGACCCCATCACACTTATTTCATCACTATCACCCTGACCACCTCACACTTACTACATCACTATCACCCTGATCCCATCACACTTACTGTGTCACTATCACCCTTATACCTTCACGCTTATTGCGTCACTATCACTCTGACCCTCTCACACTTACCATGTCACGGTCACCCTGACCCCCTCACACTTACTGCGTCACTATCACCCTGATCCCATCACACATACAGTGTCACTATCCCTGATCCCATCACACTTACTGCATCACTATCACCCTGACACCCTCACACTTACCGTGTCACTATCACCCTGACCCCTCACATTCAATGCATCACTATCTCCCTGATCCCCTCACACGTACTGCGTCTCTATCTCCCTGACCCCATCACACTTATTGAGTCACTATCACCCTGACACCCTCACACTTACTGCGTCACTATCTCCTTGATCCCCTCACACTTACTGGGTCACAATCTCCCTGATTCCCTTACACTTACTGGGTCACTATCTCCCTTACCCCTCACACTAACTGCGTCACGATCATCCTGACCCCCTCACACTTAATGTGTCACTATCACCCTGACCCCATTACACTTACTGCGTCACTATGCCCCTGTTCCCCTCACACTTACTGCGTCACTGTCACCCTGACACCCTCACAATTACCGTGTCATTATCACCCTGATCCCTTCAGACTTACTGCATCATTATCGCCCTGACCCCATCACACTTACTGCGTCACTATCACGCTGACCCCATCACACTTACAGCATTACTATCTCCCTGACGCCATTGCACTTACTGTGTCCCTATCACCCTGATCCCCTCACACTTACTGCGTCACTATCTCCCTGACCCCATCACACTTACTGCGTCACTATCACCCTGTTCCCAACTCACTTACCGTGTTACTATCACCCTGACACCTCACACTCACTGCACCACTATCTCCCTGATCCGCTCACACTTACTGTGTGACTATCACCCTGATCCCATCACATTTACTGCGTCACTATCTCCCTGATCCCCTCACACTTGCTGCATCACTATCACCCTGATCTCATCACACTTATTGCATCACTATCACCCTGATCCCCTCACACTTACTGCGTCACTATCACCCTGATCCCATCACATTTACTGCGTCACTATATCCCTGACCCCCTCACACTTGCTGCGTCACTATCACTCTGACCCCATCACACCTTCTGTGTCACTATCACCCTGATACCATCACACATACTGCATCAGTGTCACCCTGATCCCATCACACTTACTGCGTCACTATGACCATGACTCCATCACACTTTCTGCTTCACTATCACTCTGACCCCATCACACTTACTGCGGCACTATCACCCTGATCTCCTCACACTTACTGCGTCACTATCACCCGGACCACATCACACTTACTGCATCACTATCACCCTGTCCCCATCACACTTACTGCGTCAATAGCACCCTGACCCCATCAATCTCACTGCGTCACAATCACCCTGAGCCCCTCACACTTACGTGTCACAATCTTCCTGACCCGATCACACTGTGTCACTATCACCCTGATCCCATCGCACTTACTGCATCACCATCGCCCTGACACACTAACACCTGCTGCATCACCATCAACCTGACCCCCTCACACTTACTGCGTCACTACCACACTGACCCCCTTCACACTTAGTGTGTCACTATCACGCTGACCCCATCAAACTTAATGTGTTACTATCTCCCTGACCCCATCACACTTACTGCATCAATATCAGCCTGACCCCATCACACTTACTTCGTCACTATCACACTGTCCCCATCACGCTCACTGCGTCACTCCCACCCTGATCCCATCACACTTACTGATTCACTATCACCCTTACCCCCTCACACTTACTGCGTCACAATCACCCTGATCCCATCTCACATATTGCGTCTCTATAACCCTGATCCACTCACACTTACTGCGGCACTATCACACTGACCCCAACACACTTACTGCATCACTATCACCCTGGTCCCATCACACACACTGTGTCACTGTCCCTGATCGCATCACACTTACTGTGTCACTAGCACCCTGACAACCTCACACTTACTGCATCATTATCACACTGACACCATCACACTAACTGCATCACTATCACCCTGATCCCATCACACTTACTGTGCTACTATCTCTCTGACACCATCACGCTTACTGCATCACTATCACCCTGATCCCATCACACTTACTGTCCTACTATCTCTCTGACACCATCACACTTACTGCATCACTATTACTCTGACCCCATCACACTTGCTGCATCACTATCACTCTGACCACTTCACACTTACTGTGTTACTATCACCCTGATCCGCTCACACTTATTGAGTCACTATATCCCTGACACCGTCACCCTTACTGCGTAACTATCACCCAGACCCCATCACACTTACTGTGTCACTATCACCCTGATCCCCTCACACTCACTGTGTCACTATCACCCTGACACCATCACACTTACTGCATCACTATTAACCTGACCCTCCTCACACTTACTGCATCACTATTATCCTGACCCACTCACACTTACTGAGGCGCTATCACCCTGATCCACTCACACTTTCTGCGGCACTATCACCCTGACCCCATCACACTGACTGCATTACTATCACTCTGACCCCAACACACTTGCTGTGTCACTATCACTCTGACCCCATCACACTTACTGCATCACTATCACCCTGTCCCGCTCACACTTACTGCATCGCTATCACTCTGACCCCATCACACTTATTTCATCACTATCACCCTGACCACCTCACACTTACTACATCACTATCACCCTGATCCCATCACACATACTGCGTCAATATCACCCTGACCCCCTCACACTTACTGCGTAACTATCAACCTGTCCCCTCACACTCACTGTGTCACTATCACCCTGACACCATCACACTTACTGCATCACTATTAACCTGACCCTCCTTACACTTACTGCATCACTATTATCCTGACCCACTCACACTTACTGAGGCGCTATCACCCTGATCCACTCACACTTTCTGCGGCACTATCACCCTGACCCCATCACACTGACTGCATTACTATCACTCTGACCCCAACACACTTGCTGTGTCACTATCACTCTGACCCCATCACACTTACTGCATCACTATCACCCTGTCCCGCTCACACTTACTGCATCGCTATCACTCTGACCCCATCACACTTATTTCATCACTATCACCCTGACCACCTCACACTTACTACATCACTATCACCCTGATCCCATCACACTTACTGCGTCAATATCACCCTGACCCCCTCACACTTACTGCATCACTATCACTCTGTCCCCATCACACTCACTGCGTCACTATCACGCTGACACCCTCACACTTATCGTGTCACTATCACCATGATCTCATCACACTTACTGCGTCACTATCACCCTGACCCCTCACATTCAATGCATCACTATCAGCCTGATACCCTCACACTTTCTCTGACACTATCTCCCTGATCCCCTCACACGTACTGCGTCTCTATCTCCCTGACCCCATCACACTTATTGAGTCACTATCACCCTGACACCCTCGCACTTACTGCGTCACTATCTCCTTGATCCCCTCACACTTACTGTGTCACAATCTCCCTGATTCCCTTACACTTACTGGGTCACTATCTCCCTTACCCCTCACACTAACTGCGTCACTATCATCCTGACCCCCTCACACTTAATGTGTCACTATCACCCTGACCCCATTACACTTACTGCGTCACTATGCCCCTGTTCCCCTCACACTTACGGCGTCACTGTCACCCTGGCTCATTCACACTTACTCCGTCACTATCTCCCTGACCCCTCACACTTACTGCGACACTATCACCCTGACACCCTCACAATTACCGTGTCACTATCACCCTGATCCCTTCAGACTTACTGCATCATTATCGCCCTTACCCCATCACACTTACTGCGTCACTATCACGCTGACCCCATCACACTTACAGCATTACTATCTCCCTGACGCCATCGCACTTACTGTGTCCCTATCACCCTGATCCCCTCACACTTACTGCGTCACTATCACCCTGTTCCCAACTCACTTACCGTGTTACTATCACCCTGACCCCCTCACACTTACTGCGTCACTATTACCCTGATCCCCTCAAACTTAGCGCGTCACTTTCACCCTGACCCCTCACACTCACTGCACCACTATCTCCCTGATCCGCTCACACTTACTGTGTGACTATCACACTGAACCCCTCACATGTACTGCATCACTATCACCCTGATCCCATCACACTTATTGCGTGACTATCACACTGACACCCTCAAACTTATTGCATCACAATCTATTTGATCCCCTCATACTGACTGCGTCACTATCTCCCTGATCCCCTCACACGTACTGCATCACTATCACCCTGATCCCATCACACTTATTGCGTGACTATCACACTGACACCCTCAAACTTATTGCGTCACTAAAGTCCTGATCCCATCACACTTACTGCGTCACTATCTCCCTGATCCCCTCACACTTACTGCGTCAATATTACCCTGATCCCATCACACTTACTGTGTCACTATCACCCTGATACCCTCACACTTACTGCGTCAAAATCACTCTGATCTCCTCACACTTACTGCGTCACTATCACCCTGATCCCCTCACACTTACTGTGTCACAATCACCCTGATCCCATCACATTTACTGTGTCACTATCACCCTGATACCCTCACACTTACTGCGTCACTATCTCCCTGATCCCCTCACTGTTACAGTGTCATTATCACAGTGATACCCTCACACTTACTGCATCACTATCGCCCAGATGCACTCACACTTAATGCGTCACTATCGCCCTGATCCCCTCACGCTTACTGCGTCACTATCACCATGATCGCCACACACTTACTGCGTCACTATCACACTGACACCCTCAAACTTATTGCGTCACTAACGTCATGATCCCATCACACTTACTGTGTCACTATCACCCGGATACCGTCACACTTACTGCGTCACTATCACCCTGATCCCCTCACACTTACTGTGTCACTATCACTCTGACATACTCACACTTATGCATCATTATCACCCTGATCACCTCACTGTTACAGTGTCATTATCACAGTGATACCCTCACACTTACTGCGTCACTATCACCCTGATCCCCTCACACTTTCTGCATCACTATCACCATGATCACCTCACACTTACTGCGTCACTATCACACTGACACCCTCAAACTTATTGCGTCACTAACGTCATGATCCAATCACACTTACTGCGTCACTATCTCCCTGATCCCCTCACACTTACGGCGTCAATATTACCCTGAAACCCTCACATTTACTGCGTCACTATCACCCTGATCCCCTCACACTTACTGTGTCATTATCACAGTGATACCTTCACACTTACTGCGTCACTATCACTATGATCCCCTCAAACTTACCGTGTCACTTTCACCCTGACCCCTCACACTCACTGCACCACGATCTCCCTGAGCCCCTCACACTTACGTGTCACTATCTTCCTGACCCGATCACACTGTGTCACTATCACCCTGATCCCATCACACTTACTGCGTCACGATCACCCTGACACACTAACACCTGCTGCATCACCATCACCCTGACCCCCTCACACGTACTGCGTCACTACCACACTGACCCCCCCTCACACTTAGTGTGTCACTATCACGCTGACCCCATCACACTTAATGTGTTACTATCTCCCTGACCCCATCACACTTACTGCGTCACTATCACCCTGATCCCATCACACTTACTGCGTCACTATCACCTGGACCACATCACACTTACTGCATCACTATCACCCTGCCCCCATCACACTTACTGCGTCAATAGCACCCTGACCCCATCACACTCACTGCGTCACAATCACCCTGAGCCCCTCACACTTACGTGTCACTATTTTCCTGACCCGATCACACTGTGTCACTGTCACCCTGATCCCATCACACTTACTGCGTCACGATCACCCTGACACACTAACACCTGCTGCATCACCATCACCCTGACCCCCTCACACTTACTGCGTCACTACCACACTGACCCCCCTCACACTTAGTGTGTCACTATCACGCTGACCCCATCACACGTAATGTGTTACTATCACCCTGTCCCCATCACGCTCACTGCGTCACTATCACCCTGATCCCATCACACTTACTGTGTCATTATCACTCTGACCCGATCACACTGCGTCACTATCACCCTGACCCCCTCACACTTACTGTGTCACTATCCCCCTGACCTCATCACAATTACTGCATCATATCACCCTGGCCCACTCACACTTAGTGTGTCACGATCACCCTGACCCCATCACACTTACTGTGTTACTATCACCCTGGCCCCACCACACTTAATGTGTTACCATCTCCCTGACCCCATCACACTTACTGCGTCTCTATCACCCTGTCCCCATCACGCTCACTGCGTCACTATCACCCTGATCCCATCACACTTAATGTGTAACTATCACTCTGACCCGATCACACTGCGTCACCCTGACCCCCTCACACTTACTGATTTACTATCACCCTGACCCCCTCACACTTACTGCGGCACTATCAGCCTGACCCCAACACACTTAGTGCGTCACTATCACCCTGATACCATCACACTTACTGTGTCACTATCAATCTGATCCTATCACACTTACTATGTCACTATCAACCTGATCCCATCACACTTACTGCGTCACTATCTCCCTGATGCCATCACACTTACTGTGTCACTATCACCCTGAACCCCTCACACTTACTGCGTCACTATCACACTGACACCCTCAAACTTATTGCGTCACTATTACCCTGACTCCCTCACACTTACTGCATCAGTATCACACTGATCCCATCAAAATTACTGCGTCATTATCTCCCTGACCCCTCACACTTACTGCGTCACTATCTCCCTGATCCACTCACACTTACTGCGTCACTATCTCCCTGATCCCCTCACAATTAGTGCGTCACTATCTCCTTGATCCCCTCACTCTTACTGTGTCACTATCACCCTGAACCCCTCACACTTCCTGCGTCACTATCACACTGACACCCTCAAACGTATTGCGTCACTATCATCCTGATCCCATCACACTTACTCCGTCACTATCTCCCTGATCCCCTCACACATCCTGCGTCACTATCTCCCTGATCGCCTCACACTTACTGCGTCAATATTACCCTGATACCCTCACACTTACTGCGTCACTATCAACCTGATCCCCTCACGCATACTGTGTCACTATCACCCTGATACCCTCACACTTATGCATCATTATCACCCTGATCCCCTCACTGTTACAGTGTCATTATCACAGTGATACCCTCACACTTACTGCGTCACTATCACCATGATCCCCTCAAACTTACCGCCTCACTTTCACCCTGACGCCTCACACTCACTGCACCACTATCTCCCTGATCCGCTCACACTTACTGTGTGACTATCACCCTGAACCCCTCACACTTACTGTGTCACTATCACACTGACACCCTCAAACTTATTGCGTCACAATCTATCTGATCCCATCACACTGACTGCGTCACTATCTCCCCGATCCCCTCACACTTACTGCGTCACTATCACCATGATCGCCTCACACTTTCTGCGTCACTATCACCCTGATCACCTCACACTTACTGCATCACTATCACCCTGATCCCATCACACTTATTGCGTGACTATCACACTGACACCCTCAAACCTATTGCATCACTAACGTCCTGATCCCATCATGCTTACTGCGTCACTATCTCCCTGATCCCCTCACTGTTACCGTGTCACTATCACAGTGATACCCTCACACTTACTGTGTCACTAATTCCCTGATTCCCTCACTGTTACAGTGTCACTATCACTGTGATACCCTCACACTTACTGTGTCACTATCACCCTGATACCCTCACATTTTCTGCATCACTATCTCCTGATCCCATCACACTTACTGCGTCACGATCACCCTGATCCCCTCACACTTACTGTGTCACTATCACCCTGATCCCCTCACACTTACTGTGTCACTATCACCCTGACCCCCTCACACTTACTGTGTCACTATCACCCTGATACCCTCACACTTACTGCGTCACTATCTCCCTGTTCCCCTCACACTTACTGCGTCAATATTACCCTGATACCATCACACTTACTGTGTCACTATCACCCTGATACCCTCACACTTACTGCGTCACTATCTCCCTGATCCCCTCACTGTTACCGTGTCACTATCACAGTGATACCCTCACACTTACTGTGTCACTATCTCCCTGATCCCCTCACTGTTACAGTGTCACTATCATAGTGATACCCTCACACTTACTGTGTCACTATCACCCTGATACCCTCACACTTACTGCGTCACTATCTCCCTGATCCCCCCACTGTTACAGTGTCACTATCACAGTGATACCCTCACACGTATTGCGTCAAAATCGCCCAGATGCCCTCACATTTTCTGCATCACTATCTCCCTGATCCCATCACACTTACTGCGTCACGATCACCCTGATCCCCTCACACTTACTGTGTCACTATCACCCTGATCCCCTCACACTTACTGTGTCACTATCACCCTGACCCCCTCACACTTACTGTGTCACTATCACCCTGATACCCTCACACTTACTGCGTCACTATCTCTCTGATCCCCTCACACTTACTGCGTCACTATCACCATGATCGCCTCACACTTACTGCGTCACTATCACACTGACACCCTCAAACATATTGCGTCACCAACGCCCTGATCCCATCACACTTATTGCGTCACTATCTACCTGATCCCATCACACTTACTGCGTCACTATCTCCCTGATCCCCTCACACTTACTGCGTCACTATCACCCTGATCCCCTCACACTTATGCATCATTATCACCCTGATCCCCTCACTGTTACAGTGTCATTATCACAGTGGTACCCTCACACTTACTGCGTCACTATCACACTGATACCCTCACACTTACTGCATCACTATCACCCTGATCCCCTCACACTTATGCATCATTATCACCCTGATCCCCTCACTATTACAGTGTCATTATCACAGTGGTACCCTCACACGTACTGCGTCACTATCACCCTGATCCCCTCACACTTACTGCGTCACTATCCCCATGATTGCCTCACACTTACTGCGTCACTATCACACTGATACCCTCACACTTACTGCATCACTATCACCCTGATCCCCTCACACTTACTGCGTCACCATCACCATGATCGCCCTACACTTACTGCGTCACTATCACCCTGATCCCCTCACACTTACTGCACCACTATCACCCTGATCCCATCACACTTACTGCGTCACTATCACACTGACACCCTCAAACGTATTGCGTCACCAACGCCCTGATCCCATCACACTTACTGCGTCACTATCTCCCTGATCCCCTCACACTTACTGCGTCACTATCACCCTGATCCCCTCACACTTATGCATCATTATCACCCTGATCCCCTCACTGTTACAGTGTCATTATCACAGTGGTACCCTCACACTTACTGCGTCACTATCACACTGATACCCTCACACTTACTGCATCACTATCACCCTGATCCCCTCACACTTATGCATCATTATCACCCTGATCCCCTCACTATTACAGTGTCATTATCACAGTGGTACCCTCACACGTACTGCGTCACTATCACCCTGATCCCCTCACACTTACTGCGTCACTATCCCCATGATTGCCTCACACTTACTGCGTCACTATCACACTGATACCCTCACACTTACTGCATCACTATCACCCTGATCCCCTCACACTTACTGCGTCACCATCACCATGATCGCCCTACACTTACTGCGTCACTATCACCCTGATCCCCTCACACTTACTGCACCACTATCACCCTGATCCCATCACACTTACTGCGTCACTATCACACTGACACCCTCAAACGTATTGCGTCACTAACGTCCTGATCCCATCACACTTACTGCGTACCTATCACCCTGATCCCATCACACTTACTGCGTTAATATTACCCTGATACCCTCACACTTAATGCATCACGATCACCCTGATCCCGTCACACTTAGTGCGTCACTATATCCCTGTTCCCCTCACACTTACTGCGTCAGTGTCACCCTGGCTCATTCACACTTACTCCGTCACTATCTCCCTGATCCCTCACACGTACTGCGACACTATCACCCTGACACCCTCACAATTACCGTGTCACTATTACCCTGACCCCCTCACATGAAATGTGTCACTATCACCCTGATCCCTTCAGACTTACGGCATCACTATCGCCCTGACCCCATCACACTTACAGTATCACTATCTCCCTGACGCCATCACACTTACTGTGTCCCTATCACCCTGATCCCCTCACACTTACTGCGTCACTAACTCCCTGACACCCTCTCACTTACTGCGTCACTATCACCCTGTTCCCAACTCACTTACTGCGTCACTATCTCCCTGACCCCATCACACTTACTGCGTCACTATCACCCTGTTCTCAACTCACTTACTGTGTCACTATCACCCTGACCCCCACACCCATTGCACCACTCTCTCCCTGATCCGCTCACACTTACTGTGTGACTATCACCCTGAACCCCTCACACTTACTGCGTCACTATCACACTGACACCCTCTAACTTATTGCGTCACAATCTATCTGATCCCATCACACTGACTGCGTCACTATCTCCCTGATCGCCTCACACTTAGTGCGTCACTATCACCATGATCGCCTCACACTTACTGCATCACTATCACCCTGATCCCATCACACTTATTGTGTGACTATTACACTGACACCCTCAAACTTATTGCGTCACTATCTCCCTGATCCCATCACACTTACTGCGTCACTATCTCCCTGATCCCCTCACACTTACTGCGTCAATATTACCCTGATACCCTCACACTTACTGCGTCACTATCACCCTGATACCCTCACACTTACTGCATCACTATCTCCCTGATCCTCTCACACTTACTGCGTCAATATTACCCTGATACCCTCACACTTACTGCATCACTATCACTCTGATCCCCTCACACTTACTGTGTCACTATCACCCTGATACCCTCACACTTATACATCATTATCACCCTGATCCCCTCACTGTTACAGTGTCATTATCACAGTGATACCCTCACACTTACTGCGTCACTATCACCATGATCCCCTCAAACTTACCGCATCCCTTTCATGCTGACCCCTCACACTCACTGCACCACTATCTCCCTGATCCGCTCCCACTTACTGTGTGACTATCACCCTGAACCCCTCACACTTACTGCGTCACGATCACACTGACACCCTCAAACTTATTGCATCACGATCTATCTGATCCCCTCACACTGCGTCAAAATTACCCTGATCCCATCACACTTATTGCGTGACTATCACACTGACACCCTCAAACGTATTGCGTCACTAACGTCCTGATCCCATCACACTTACTGCATCACTATCTCCCTGATCCCATCACACTTAGTGTCACTATCACTCTGATCCCATCACACTTACTGTGTCACTATCACCCTGATCCCCTCACACTTACTGCGTCACTATCACCCATGATCGCCTCACACTTACTGCGTCACTATCACACTGACACCCTCAAACTTATTACGTCACTAAAGTCCAGATCCCATCACACTTACTGCGTCACTATCTCCCTGATCCCATCACACTTACTGCGTCAGTGTTACCCTGATACCCTCACACTTATGCATCATTATCACCCTGATCCCCTCACTGTTACAGTGTCATTATCACAGTGATACCCTCACACTTAGTGCGTCACTATCACCATGATCGCCTCACACTTACTGCGTCACTATCACCCTTATCCACTCACACTTACTGCATCACTATCACCCTGATCCCATCACACTTACTGCATCACTATCACACTGACACCCTCAAACTTATTGCGTCACTAATGTCCTGATCCCCACACACTTACTGCATCAGTATCTCCCTGATCCCATCACACTTATTGCGTCACGATCACCCTGATCCCCTCACACTGACTGTGTCACTATCACCCTGATACCCTCACACTTACTGTGTCACTATCACCTTGATCCCCTCACACTTACTGCGTCACTATCACCCTGATACCCTCACACTTACTGCGTCACTATCTCCCTGATCCCCTCACACTTACTGCATCACTATCACCATGATCGCCTCACACTTACTGCGTCACTATCACACTGACACCCTCAAACTTATTGCGTCACTAACGTCCTGATCCCATCACACTTACTGCGTCACTATCTCCCTGATCCCCTCACACTTACAGTGTCAATATTACCCTGATACCCTCACACGTACTGCGTCATGATCACCCTGATCCCAGCACACTTACTGTGTCACTATCAACCTGATACCCTCACACTTATGCATCATTATCACCCTGATCCCCTCACTGTTACAGTGTCATTATCACAGTGATACCCTCACACTAACTGCGTCACTATCCCCTGATCCCCTCACACTTACTGCGTCACTATCACCATGATTGCCTCACACTTACTGCGTCACTATCACCCTGATCCCATCACACTTATTGTGTGACTATCACACTGACACCCTCAAACTTATTGCGTCACTATCTCCCTGATCCCATCACACTTATTGCGTCACTAACGTCCTGATCCCATCACACTTACTGCGTCACTATCTCCCTGATACCCTCACACTTACTGCGTCACTATCACCCTGATCCCCTCACACTTACTCTGTCACTATCACCCTGATACCCTCAGACTTATGCATCATTATCACCCTGATCCCCTCACTGTTACAGTGTCATTATCACGTGATACCCTCACACTTACTGCATCACTATCATCATGATCGCCTCACACTTACTGCGTCACTATCACCCTGATCCACTCACACTTACTGCATCACTATCACCCTGATGCCATCACACTTACTGCGTCACTATCACATTGACACCCTCAAACTTATTGCGTCACTAACGTCCTGATCCCCTCACACTTACTGCGTCACTATCTCCCTGATCCACTCACACTTACTGCGTGACTATCACCCTGATCCCGTCACACTTACTGCATCACCACCTCCCTGATACCCTCACACTTACTGCGTCACTATCACCCTGATCCCCTCACACTTACTGCGTCACTATCACACTGACACCCTCAAACTTATTGCGTCACTAACGTCCTGATCCCATCACACTTACTGCGTCACTATCTCCCTGATCCCCTCACACTTACTGCGTCACTATCACCCTGATCCCATCACACTTACTGTGTCACTATCACCCTTATACTTTCACGTTATTGCATCACTATCACCCTGACAACCTCACACTTACCATGTCACGGTCACCCTGATCCCCTCACACTTACTGCGTCCCTATCACCCTGATCCCCTCACACTTACTGCGTCACTATCACCATGATCGCCTCACACTTACTGCGTCACTATCACACTGACACCCTCAAACTTATTGCGTCACTAACGTCATCATCCCATCACACTTACTGCGTCACTATCTCCCTGATCCCCTTAAACTTACTGCGTCAATATTACCCTGATACCCTCACTTACTGCGTCACTATCACCCTGATCCCATCACACTTACTGTGTCACTATTAACCTGATACCCTCACACTTATGCATCATTATCACCCTGATCCCCTCACTGTTACAGTGTCATTATCACAGTGATACCCCCACACTTACTGCGTCACTATCACCATGATCGCCTCACACTTACTGCGTCACTATCACCCTGATCCACTCACACTTACTGCATCACTATCACCCTGATCCCATCACACTGACTGCTTCACTATCACCCTGATCCCATCACACTTACTGTGTCACTATCACGCTGATCCCATCACACTTACTGTGTCACAATCACCCTGATACCCTCACACTTACTGCGTCACTATCTCCCTGATCCCCTCACACTTATGCGTCACTATCACCATGATCGCCTCACACTTACTGCGTCACTATCACACTGGCACCCTCAAACCTATTGCGTCACTAACGTCCTGATCCCCTCACACTTACTGCGTCACTATCTCCCTGATCCCATCACACTTACAGCGTCACGATCACCCTGATCCCCTCACACTTACTGTGTCACTATCACCCTGATCCCATCACTCTTACTGCTTCACTATCACCCTGATCCCATCACACTTACTGTGTCACTATCACGCTGATCCCATCACACTTACTGTGTCACTATCACCCTGATACCCTCACACTTACTGCGTCACTATCTCCCTGATCCCCTCACACTTATGCGTCACTATCACCATGATCGCCTCACACTAACTGCGTCACTATCACACTGACACCCTCAAACTTATTGCGTCACTAACGTCCTGATCCCATCACACTTACTGCGTCACTATCTCCCTGATCCCCTCACGCTTACTGCGTCAATATTACCCTGATACCCTCACGCTTACTGCATCACGATCACCCTGATCTCCTCACACTTACTGTGTCACTATCACCCTGATACCCTCACACTTATGCATCATTATCACCCTGATCACCTCACTGTTTCAGTGTCATTATCACAGTGATACCGTCACACTTACTGCGTCACTATCACCCGATCCCCTCACACTTACTGCGTCACTATCACCATGATCGCCTCAACTTACTGCGTCACTATCACATTGACACCCTCAAACATATTGCGTCACTAACGTCCTGATGCCATCACATTTACTGCGTCACTGTCTCCCTGATCCTCTCACACTTACTGCGTCAATATTACCCTGATACCCTCACACTTACTGCATCACTATCACCCTGATCCCCTCACACTTCCTGTGTCACTATCACCCTGATACCCTCACACTTATGCATCATTATCACCCTGATCCCCTCACTGTAACAGTGTCATTATCACGTGATACCCTCACACTTACTGCGTCACTATCACCATGATCGCCTCACACTTACTGCGTCACTATCTCCCTGATCCACTCACACTTACTGCATCACTATCACCCTGATCCCATCACACTTACTGCGTCACTATCACACTGGCACCCTCAAACTTATTGCGTCACTGACGTCCTGATCCCCTCACACTTACTGCATCACTATCTCCCTGATCCCATCACACTTACTGCGTCACGATCACCCTGATCCCCTCACACTTACTGTGTCACTATCACCCTGATACCCTCACACTTACTGTGTCACTATCAACCTGATACCATCACACTTACTGCTTCACTATCACCCTGACCCCATCACACCTACTGTGTCACTATCACTCTGATACCCTCACACTTACTGCGTCACTATCTCCCTGATCCCCTCACACTTACTGCGTCACGATCACACTGACACCCTCAAACTTATTACGTCACTAACGTCCTGAACCCATCACACTTACTGCGTCAACATCTCCCTGATCCCCTCACACTTACTGTGTCAATCTTACCCTGATACCCTCACACTTACTGCGTCACTGTCACCCTGATCCCCTCACACTTACTGTGTCACTATCACCCTGATACCCTCACACTTATGCATCATTATCACCCTGATCACCTCACTGTTACAGTGTCATTATCACAGTGATACCCTCACACTTTCTGCGTCACTATTACCATGATGGTCTCACACTTACAGCGTCACTATCACACTGACACCCTCAAACTTATTGCGTCACTAACGTCTACATCCCCTCACACTTACTGCATCACTATCACGCTGATCCCATCACACTTACTGTGTCACTATCACCATGATCGCCTCACACTTACTGCGTCACTATCACACTGACACCCTCAAACTTATTGCGTCACTAACGTCCTGATCACATCATACTTACTGCGTCACTATCTCCCTAATCCCCTCACACGTACTGCGTCAATATTACCCTGATACCCTCACACTTACTGCGTCACTATCACCCTGATCCCCTCACACTTTCTGTGTCACTATCACCCTGATACCCTCACACTTATGCGTCCTTATCACCCTGATCCCCTCACTGTTACAATGTCATTATCACAGTGATAACCTCACACTTACTGCGTCACTATCACCATGATCACCTCACACTTGCTGCGTCACTATCACACTGACACCCTCAAACTTATTGCATCTCTAAAGTCCTCTTCCACTCACACTTACTGCGTCACTATCTCCATGATCCACTCACATTTACTGCGTCACTATCACCCTAATCCCGTCACACTTACTGCATCACCACCTCCCTGATACCCTCACACTTACTGCATCACTATCACCCTGGTCCCCTCACACTTACTGCGTCACTATCACAGTGACACCCTCAAACTTATTCCGTCACTAACGTCCTGATTCCATCACACTTACTGTGTCACTATCTCCCTGATCCCCTCACACTTACCATGTCACGGTCACCCTGATCGCCTCACACTTACTGCGTCACTATCACACTGATCCCCTCACACTTACTGTGTCACTATCACCATGATCGCTTCACACTTACTGCATCACTATCACACTGACACCCTCAAACTTATTGCGTCACTAACGTCCTGATCCCATCACACTTACTGTGTCACTATCACCCTGGTACCCACACACTTATGCATCATTATCACCCTGATCCCCTCACTGTTACAATGTCATTATCACAGTGATACCCTCACACTTACTGCGTCACGATCACCATGATCGCCTCACACTTACTGCGTCACTATCACCCTGATCCACTCACACTTACTGCGTCACTATCACCCTTATCCCATCACACTTACTGCGTCACTATCACACTGCACACTCAAACTTATTGCGTCACTAACATCCTGATCCCCTCACACTTACTGCATCACTATCTCCCTGATCCCATCACACTTACTGCGTCACGATCACCCTGATCCCCTCACACTTACTGTGTCACTATCACCCTGATACCCTCACACTTACTGTGTTACTATCACCCTGATCCCATCTCACTTACTGCTTCACTATCACCCTGATCCCCACACACTTACTGTGTCACTATCACCCTGATACCCTCACACTTATGCATCATTCTCACCCTGATCACCTCACTGTTACAGTTTCATTATCACAGTGATACCCTCACACTTACTGCGTCACTATCACCCTGATCCCCTCACACTTACTGCGTCACTATCACCATGATCGCCTCACACTTACTGCGTCACTATCACACTGACACCCTCAAACATATTCCGTCACTAACGTCCTGATGCCATCACATTTACTGCATCATTGTCTCCCTGATCCCCTTACACTTACTGCGCCAATATTACCCTGATACCCTCACACTTACTGCGTCACTATCACCATGATCGCCTCACACTTACTGCGCCACTATCACCCTGATCCACTCACACATACTGCATCACTCTCACCCTGATCCCATCACACTTACAGCGTCACTATCACACTGACACCCTCAAACTTATTGCGTCACTAACGTCCTGATCCCCTCACACTTACTGCGTCACGATCACCCTGATCCCCTCACACTTACTGTGTCACTATCACGCTGATCCCATCACACTTACTGTGTCACTATCACCCTGATACCCTCACATTTACTGCGTCACTATCTTACTGATCCCTTCACACTTCCTGCGTCACTATCACCATGATCGCCTCACACTTACTGCGTCACTATCACACTGACACCCTCAAACTTTTTGCGTCACTAACGTCCTGATCCCATCACACTTACTGCGTCACTATCTCCCTGATCCCCTCACACGTACTGCTTCAATATTACCCTGATACCCTCACACTTACTGCGTCACTATCACCCTGATCCCCTCACACTTACTGTGTCACTATCACCCTGATACCCTCACACTTATGCATCATTATCACCCTGATCCCCTCACTGTTACAGTGTCATTATCACAGTGATACCCTCACGCTTACTGCGTCACTATCACCATGATCGCCTCACACTTACTGCATCACTATCACCCTGTTCCACTCACACATACTGCATCAATATCACCCTGATCCCATCACACTTACAGCGTCACTATCACACCGACACCCTCAAACTTATTGCGTCACTAACGTCCTGATCCCCTCACACTTACTGCATCACTATCTCCCTGATCCCATCACACCTCCTGCGTCACGATCACCCTGATCCCCTCACACTTACTGTGTCACTATCACGCTGATCCCATCACACTTACTGTGTCACAATCACCCTGATACCCTCACATTTACTGCATCACTATCTTACTGATCCCTTCACACTTCCTGCGTCACTATCACCATGATCGCCTCACACTTACTGCGTCACTATCACACTGACACCCTCAAACTTATTGCGTCACTAACGTCCTGATTCCATCACACTTACAGCGTCACTATCTCCCTGATCCACTCACATTTACTGCGTCACTATCACGCTGATCCCATCACACTTACTGTGTCACAATCACCCTGATACCCTCACATTTACTGCATCACTATCTTACTGATCCCTTCACACTTCCTGCGTCACTATCACCATGATCGCCTCACACTTACTGCGTCACTATCACACTGACACCCTCAAACTTATTGCGTCACTAACGTCCTGATTCCATCACACTTACAGCGTCACTATCTCCCTGATCCACTCACATTTACTGCGTCACTATCACCCTGGTCCCGTCACACTTACTGCATCACCACCTCCCTGATACCCTCACACTTACTGCATCACTATCACCCTGATCCCCTCACACTTACTGCGTCACTATCACATTGACACCCTCAAACCTATTGCGTCACTAACGTCCTGATCCCCTCACACTTACTGCGTCACTATCTCCCTGATCCACTCACATTTACTGCGTCACTATCACCCTGATCCCGTCACACTCACTGCATCACCACCTCCCTGATACCCTCACACTTACTGCATCACTATCACCCTGATCCCCTCACACTTACTGCGTCACTATCATACTGACACCCTCAAACTTATTGCGTCACTAACATCCTGATCCCATCACACTTCCTGTGTCACTATCACCCTGATACCCTCACACTTATGCATCATTATCACCCTGATCCCCTCACTGTTACAGTGTCAATATCACAGTGATACCCTCACACTTACTGCGTCACTATCACCATGATCGCCTCACACTTACTGCGTCACTATCACCCTGATCCACTCACACATACTGCATCACTATCACCCTGATCCCATCACACTTACTGCGTCACTATCACACTGACACCCTCAAACTTATTGCGTCACTAACGTCCTGATCCCCTCACACTTACTGCATCACTATCTCCCTGATCCCATCACACTTACTGCGACACGATCACCCTGATACCCTCACACTTACTGTGTCTCTATCACCCTGATCCCATCACACTTACTGCTTCACTATCACCCTGATCCCCTCACACTTACTGTGTCACTATCACGCTGATCCCATCACATTTACTGCGTCACTATCTCCCTGATCCCATCACACTTACTGCGTCACTATCACCATGATCGCCTCACACTTACTGCGTCACTATCACACTGACACCCTCAAACTTATTGCGTCACTAACGTCCTGATCCCATCACACTTACTGCGTCACTATCACCCTGATCCCCTCACACTTACTATGTCAATCTTACCCTGATACCCTCACACTTACTGCGTCACTATCACCCTGATCCCCTCACACTTACTGTGTCACTATCACCCTGATACCCTCACACTTATGCATCATTATCACCCTGATCCCCTCACTGTTACAGTGTCATTATCACAGTGATACCCTCACACTTACTGCGTCACTATCACCATGATCGCCTCACACTTACTGCGTCACTATCACCCTGATCCACTCACACATACTGCATCACTATCACCCTGATCCCATCACACTTACTGCGTCACTATCACACTGACACCCTCAAACTTATTGCGTCACTAACGTCCTGATCCCCTCACACTTGCTGCATCACTATCTCCCTGATCCCATCACACTTACTGCGTCACGATCACCCTGATCCCCTCACACTTACTGTGTCACTATCACCCTGATACCCTCACACTTGCTATGTCACTATCACCCTGATCCCATCACACTTACTGCGTCACTATCACTCTGATCCCATCACACTTACTGTGTCACTATCACGCTGATTCCATCACATTTACTGTGTCACTATTGCCCTGATACCCTCACATTTACTGCGTCACTATGTCCCTGATCACTTCACACTTCCTGCGTCTCTATCACCATGTTAGCCTCACACTTACTGCGGCACTATCACCATGATCACCTCACACTTACTGCATCACTATCACTCTGATCCACTCACACTTACTGCATCACTATCACCCTGATGCCATCACACTTACTGCGTCACTATCACACTGACACCCTCAAACTTATTGCGTCACTAACGTCCTGATCCCCTCACACTTACTGCGTCACTATCTCGCTGATCCACTCACATTTACTGCGTCACTATCACCCTGATCCCGTCACACTTACTGCATCACCACCTCCCTGATACCCTCACACTTATTGCGTCACTATCACCCTGACCCCCTCACACTTACTGCATCACCACCTCCCTGATACCCTCACACTTACTGCATCACTATCACCCTGATCCCCTCACACTTACTGCGTCACTATCAGCCTGATCCCATCACACTTACTGTGTCACTATCACCCTTATACCTTCACGCTTATTGCGTCACTATCACTCTGACCCCCTCACACTTACCATGTCACGGTCACCCTGATCCCCTCATAATTACTGCGTCACTATCACCCTGATCCCCTCACAGTTACTGCATCACTATCACACTGACACCATCAAACTTATTGCGTCACTAACGTCCTGATCCCATCACATTTACTGCATCACTATCTCCGTGATCCTCTCACACTTACTGCGTCAATATTACCCTGATACCCTCACACTTACTGCATCACTATCACTCTGATCCCCTCACACTTCCTGTGTCACTATCACCCTGATACCCTCACACTTATGCATCATTATCACCCTGATCCCCTCACTGTTACAGTGTCATTATCACAGTGATACCCTCACACTTACTGCGTCACTATCACCATGATCGCCTCACACTTACTGCGTCACTATCACCCTGATCCACTCACGCATACTGCATCACTATCACCCTGATCCCATCACACTTACTGCGTCACTATCACACTGACACCCTCAAACTTATTGCGTCACTAACGTCCTGATCCCATCACACTTACTGCATCACTATCTCGCTGATCCCATCACACTTACTGCGTCACTATCACCCTGATCCCATCACACTTACTGCGTCACTATCTCCCTGATCCCATCACACTTACTGCGTCACTATCACCCTGATCCCATCACACTTACTGCGTCACTATCACCCTGATCCCATCACACTTACTGCGTCACTATCACGCTGATTCCATCACATTTACTGTGTCACTATTACCCTGATACCCTCACATTTACTGCGTCACTATCTCCCTGATCACTTCACACTTCCTGCGTCTCTATCACCATGTTAGCCTCACACTTACTGCGTCACTGTCACCATGATCACCTCACACTTACTGCATCACTATCACCCTGATCCACTCACACTTACTGCATCACTATCACCCTGATGCCATCACACTTACTGCGTCACTATCACACTGACACCCTCAAACTTATTGCGTCACTAACGTCCTGATCCCCTCACACTTACTGCGTCACTATCTCGCTGATCCACTCACATTTACTGCGTTAATATCACCCTGATCCCGTCACACTTACTGCATCACCACCTCCCTGATACCCTCACACTTACTGCGTCACTATCACCCTGACCCCCTCACACTTACTGCGTCACTATCACCCTGATCCCATCACACTTACTGTGTCACTATCACCCTTATACCTTCACGCTTATTGCGTCACTATCACCCTGATCCCATCACACTTACTGTGTCACTATCACCCTTATACCTTCACGCTTATTGCGTCACTATCACCCTGACCCCCTCACACTTACCATGTCACGGTCACCCTGATCCCCTCATACTTACTGCGTCTCTATCACCCTGATCCCCTCACAGTTACTGCATCACTATCACACTGACACCATCAAACTTACTGCGCCAATATCACCCTGATCTCATCACACTTACTGTGTCACTATCACCCTGATGCCCTCACACTTACTGCATAATTATCACCCTGTTCCCATCACACTTACTGCGTCACTATCACCCTGATCCCCTCACACTTACTGCGTCACTATCAACCTGATCCCCTCACACTTACTGCATTACTATCACCCTGACCCCCTCACACTTATGGCATAACTATCAGCCTCACACCTTCTTCCTCACTGTCAGCCCGCTGTCCTCACACTTATTCTGTCAGTCTCAGCCTGACAGCCTCACACTTACTGTATCACTCTCAGGCTGACCATCTCACACTTACTCCGTCACCATCAGATATACTGCCTCACACTTACTGTGTCACTACAGTCTGATGCTCTCACACTTACTATGTCACTATCAGCCTGACCATCTCACACTTACTGCGTCACCATCAGACAGACTGCCTCACACTTACTGTGTCACTATCAGCCTGATGCTCTCACACTTACTGTGTCACTATCTGCCTGACAGCCTCACACTTACTGTGTCACTATCAGCCTGACCATCTCACACTGACTGCGTCACCATCAGACAGACTGCCTCACACTTACTATGTCACTATCACCCTGATCCCCTCACACTTACGGCGTCACTATCACTCTGATCCCATCACACTTACTGTGTCACGATCACGCTGATCCCATCACACTTACTGTGTCACTATCACCCTGATAGCCTTACACTTACTGCGTCACTATCTCCCTGATCCCCTCACTGTTACAGTGTCATTATCACACTGATACCCTCACACTTACTGCGTCACTATCACCCTGATCCCATCACACTTACTGCGTCACTATCACCATGATCGCCTCACACTTAGTGCGTCACTATCACCCTGCTACCCTCACACTTACTGCATCATTATTACCCTGATCCCATCACACTTACTGCGTCACTATCACACTGACACCCTCAAACTTATTGTGTCACTAACGTCCTGATCCCATCACACTTACTGCATCACTATCACCCTGATCCCATCACACTTACTGCGTCACTATCACACTGACACCCTCAAACTTATTGCGTCACTATCTCCCTGATTCCCTCACACTTACTGCGTCACTATCTCCCTGATCCACTCACACTTACTGTGTCACTATCACCCTGATACCCTCACACTTACTGCATCATTATCACCCTGATCCCATCACACTTACTGCGTCACTATCACACTGACACCCTCACAATTACTGCGTCACTATCTCCCTGATCCCCACACACTTACTGCGTCACTATCACCCAGATGCCCTCACACTTACAGTGTCACTATCACCCTGAACCCCTCACACTTACTGTGTCACTATAACACTGACACCCTCAAACTTATTGCATCACTATCATCCTGATCCCATCACACTTACCGCGTCACCATCTCCCTGATCCCCTCACACATCCAGCGTCACTATCTCCCTGATCGCTTCACACGTACTGCGTCACTATCACCCTAACTCATTCACACTTACTGCGTCACTATCTCCCTGATCCCATTACACTTACTGCGTCACTATCACCCTGATCCCATCACACTTACTGCGTCACTATCACCCTGATCCCCTCACACTTACTGCGTTACTATCACCCTGACCCCCACACACTTACTGCGTCACTAGCACCCTGATCCCCTCACACTCATTGCGTCACCATCACCCTGACCCCCTCACACCTATGGCATAACTATCAGCCTGACCCCGTCACACCTTCTTCCTCACTATCAGCCCGCTGTCGTCACACTTATTCTGTCACTCTCAGCCTGACAGCCTCACACTTACTGTGTCACTATCAGGCTGACCATCTCACACTTACTCCGTCACCATCAGATATACTGCCTCACACTTAATGTGTCACTACAGGCTGATGCTCTCACACTTACTGCGTCACCATCAGACAGACTGCCTCACACTTACTGTGTCACTATCAGCCTGATGCTCTCACACTTACTGTGTCACTATCTGCCTGACAGCCTCACACTTACAGTGTCACTATCAGCCTGACCATCTCACACTTACTGCGTCACCATCAGACAGACTGCCTCACACTTACTATGTCACTATCACCCTGCTCCCCTCACACGTACGGCGTCACTATCACTCTGATCCCATCACAATTACTGTGTCACGATCACGCTGATCCCATCACACTTACTGCGTCACTATCTCCCTGATCCCCCCACTGTTACAGTGTCATTATCACAGTGATACCCTCACACTTACTGCGTCACTATCACCCTGATCCCCTGACACTTACTGCGTCACTATCACCATGATCGCCTCACACTTACTGTGTCACTATCACCCTGATACCCTCACACTTACTGCATCATTATCACCCTGATCCCATCACTCTTACTGCGTCACTATCACACTGACACACTCAAGCTTATTGCGTCACTAATGTCCTGATTCCATCATACTTACTGCATCACTATCACCCTGACACCCTCAAACTTATTGCGTCACCAACTCCCTGATTCCCTCACACTTACTGTGTCACTATCACACTGACACACTCACACTTACTGCGTCACTATCTCCCTGATCCCCACACACTGCGTCACTATCACACTGACACCCTCAAACTTATTGCATCACTATCATCCTGATCCCATCCCACTTACTGCGTCACTATCTCCCTGATCCCCTCACACATTGTGGGTCACTATCTCCCTGATCGCTTCACACGTACTGCGTCACTATCACCCTAACTCCTTCACACTTACTGCGTCACTATCTCCCTGATCCCATCACACTTACTGCATCACTATCACCCTGACACCCACACATTTACCATGTCACGGTCACCCAGATCCCCTCACACTTACCGTGTCACTATCTCCCTGATCCCATCACCCTTACTGAGCCACTATCACCCTGATACCTTCACACTTACTGCGTCACTATCTCCCTGACCCCTCACACTTACTGTGACACTATCACCCTGACACCCTCACACTTACCCTGTCACTATCACCCTGATCCCATCACACTTACTGCGTCACTATCACCCTGTCCCCTCACACTCAATGCATCACTATCAGCCTGATACCCTCACACTTACTGTGATACAATCTCCCTGATCCCCTCACACTTGCAGCGTCACTATCTCCCTGATCCCATCACACTCACTGCGTCAATATCACCCTGATACCCTCACACTTACTGCGTGACTATCATCCTGATACCCTCACACTTACTGCGTCACTGTCACCCTGATCCCTTCACCCTTACTGTGTCATTATCACCCTGACCCAATCACACTTACTGCGTCACTATCTCCCTGACTCCTCACACTTACTGCGTCACTATCTCCCTAACCCCTCACACTTACTGTGCCAGTATCTCCTTGATAACCTCAGAATTAGTGTGTCACTATCTCCTTGATACCCTCACACTTACTGCGTCACTATCACCCAGATGCCCTCACACTTACTGTGTCACTATCACCCTGAACCCCTCACACTTACTGCGTCACTATCACACTGACACCCTCAAACTTATTGCATCATTATCATCCTGATCCCCTCACACTTAGTGCATCACTATCTCCCTGATCGCTTCCCACGTACTGCGTCACTATCCCCCTAACTCATTCACACTTACTGCGTCTCTATCTCCCTTATCCCATCACCCTTACTGTGTCACTATCACCCTGATACCTTCACACTTATTGTGTCACTATCACCCTGACACCCTCACACTTACCATGTCACGGTCACCCTGATCCCATCACACTTACTGCGTCACTATCACCCTGATCCCCTCACACTTACTGCATTACTATCACCCTGACCCCCTCACACTTATGGCATAACTATCAGCCTGACCCCGTCACACCTTCTTCCTCACTATCAGCCCGCTGCCCTCACACTTATTCCGTCACTCTCAGCCTGACAGCCTCACACTTACTGTGTCACTATCAGCTGACCATCTCACACTTACTGCGTCACCATCAGACAGACTGCCTCACACTTACTGTGTCACTATCAGGCTGACCATCTCACACTTACTGTGTCACTATCACCCTGATGCCCTCATATATACCCTTAAAGACTTACCTTGAGTGTGGGAGTCTTCCATTTCTGTTTTGCAGCCGCAGCAGCAGTGTGAAGGGCGGGAGCTTGCACTAGGGGCCTGTCGGGAGTGGTCAGTCACTAAGTTGAGCTTTCACATTACAAATCAGAGAGCCGCGGTTTCTGGTAAAGGAGGGACTTGTTCCATCCAGAAAGATCAGTCAGTGTTTTCGAAACCTGAGACCCTACCATTGTAGGGCCTCCCACCCAACCACCTACTCAAACCTTAGAGACCAGGGACACATCAGCTAAGTGTCTCTTCTTTGTGACTTTCTGATAAGGGGACAAGCAGGGATGGCAGTGCAGGGAGAGCAATGTTCCTCCTGCATGATGTTTGAGGTGAGGGATGCCATTAGTGTCCCATCCCAAGAACATCTGCAGGAAGTGCACTCAGCTCTCGCTCCTCCAAGACCGTGTTGGGGAACTGGAGCGGGAGCTGGATGAACGTCGGATCACTCGGGAGGCAGAGGATGGGATAGGTTAGAGTTGCAGGGAAGTGTTACTTTTAGGCATGGAGAGAGCTGGGTGACTGTTTGAAGGGGAAAAAAACAGTCAGTGGAGGGATCCCCTGTGGTCGTTCCCTGAAAAACATGTATACCGGTTTGGGTACTGTTGAGGGGTATGCAGTGGGGCCCAGGTCTCTGGCACAGAGCCTGTCCCTGTTGCACAGAAGGGAAGGAGGGAAAGGAGGAGAGTGTTAGTCATTGGGGACTCAATAGTTAGAGGCTGAGATAGAAGGTTTGTTGGAAACGAAAGAGACTCGCGGTTGGTGTGTTGCCCCCCAGTGCCAGGGTCCGTGATGTCTCGGATCGTATCTCTGGGGTCCTGAAGGGAGAGGGTGACCAGCCTCAAGCCATTGTCCATGTAGGTACCATCGACATAGATAGACAGAGGGATAGGGATGTAAGGCAGGATTTCAAGGAGCTAGGGTGGAAGCTGAGAGCTAGAACAAACAGAGTTGTTATCTCTGGTTTGTTACCCGCGCCACGTGATATCGAGGCAAGGAATAGGGAGAGATATCAGCTGAACACGTGGCTGCAAGGATGGTGCAGGAGGGAGGGTTTCAGGTACTTGGATAATTGGGGCTCATTCTGGGGAAGGTGAGATTTGAGTCGTCATTATCTACAGGTTCAGTACCAGAGGACTGGAGGATTGTAAATGTTGTGCCCTTATTCAAGAAGGGCAGTAGAGATGACCCAGGTAATTATAGACCAGTGAGCCTTACTTCGGTTGTAGGAAAGGCTTTGGAAAGGATTATAAGAGATAAGATTTATAATCATCCAGCAAGCAACAATTTGAGTTCAGGTAGTCAACATGGTTTCGTCAAGGGCAAGTCGTGTCTCACCAACCTCAGTGAGTTTTTTGAGAAGGTGGCCAAGCATGTAGATGAGGGTCGGGCAGTTGACGTGGTGTACATGGACTTCAGTAAAGCCTTTGATAAGACAATATACAATAGACAATAGGTGCAGGAGTAGGCCATTCAGCCCTTCGAGCCTGCACCGCCATTCAATATGATCATGGCTGATCATTCCTAATCAGTATCCTGTTCCTGCCTTATCACCATAACCCTTGATTCCACTATCCTTGAGAGCTCTATCCAACTCATTCTTAAATGAATCCAGAGACTGGGCCTCCACTGCCCTCTGGGGCAGAGCATTCCACACAGCCACCACTCTCTGGGTGAAGAAGTTTCTCCTCATCTCTGTCCTAAATGGTCTACCCCGTATTGTTAAGCTGTGTCCTCTGGTTTGGCACTCACCCATCAGCGGAAACATGTTTCCTGCTGCCAGAGTGTCCAGTCCTTTAATAATCTTATACGTCTCAATCAGATCCCCTCTCAGTCTTCTAAACTCAAGGGTATACAAGCCCAGTTGCTCCAGTCTTTCAGTGTAAGGTAATCCCGCCATTCCAGGAATTGACCTCGTGAACCAACGCTGCACTCCCTCAATAGCCAGGATGTCTTTCCTCAAAGTTGGAGACCAGAACTGCACACAGTACTCCAGGTGTGGTCTCACCAGGGCCCTGTACAGCTGCAGAAGAATCTCTTTGCTTCTATACTCAATTCCTCTTGTTATGAAGGCCAGCATGCTATTAGCCTTCTTCACTACCTGCTGTACCTGCATGCTTACCTTCATTGACTGGTGTACAAGAACACCCAGATCTCTCTGTACTGCTCCTTTACCTAAATTGATTCCATTGAGGTAGTAATCTGCCTTCCTGTTCTTGCCACCAAAGTGGATAACCACACATTTATCCACATTAAACTGCATCTGCCATACATCTGACCACTCACCTAACTTGTCCATGTCACCCTGTGATCTCCTAACATCCTCCTCACATTTCACCTTGCCACCCAGATTTGTATCATCAGCAAATTTGCTAATGTTATTGCTGATACCATCTTCTATATCATTCACATATATTGTAAAAAGCTGCGGTCCCAGCACTGATCCCTGCGGTACCCCACTGGTCATTGCCTGCCATTCCGAAATGGAGCCGTTTGTCACTACCATTTGTTTCCTATTAGCCAGCCAATTTTCAATCCAATCTAGTACTTTGCCCCCAGTACCATGCGCCCTAATTTTACTCACTAACCTCCTGTGTGGGACTTTATCAAAAGCTAACTGAAAGTCCAGGTACACGACATCTACTGGATCTCCCTCGTCCAACTTCATAGTTACATCCTCAAAAAATTCAAGAAGATGAGTCAAGCATGATTTCCCCTTCATAAATCCATGCTGACTCTGACCTATCCTGTTACTACTATCCACGTTGTCCTTCCTCCTCCCCCTCTCTCATTCTCCTCCCCCTCCCTCTCCCTTATTCTCCTCCCCCTCCCCCTCCCTCATTCTCCTCCCCCTCCCTCTCCCTCATTCTCCTCCCCTCCCTCTCCCTCATTCTCCTTCCACCTCCCCTCCCCCTCCCTCATTCTCCTTCTCCTCCCTCTACCTCATTCTCCTCCCCCTCCCCCTCCCTCATTCTCCTTCCTCCTCCCCCTCCCTCTCCCACATTCTCCTTCCCCTCCCCCACCCTCATTCTCCTCCCCCTCCCCTCCATCATTCTCCTCCCCCTCCCTCTCACTCATTCTCCTTCCTCCTCCCCCTCCCTCTCCCACATTCTCCTTCCCCTCCCCCACCCTCATTCTCCTCCCCCTCCCTCTCCCTCATTCTCCTCACCCTCCCCTCCCTCATTCGCCTCCCCACCCTCTCCCTCATTCCCCTCCCCCACCCTCTCCCTCATTCTCCTTCCAAGCCCCCTCCCTCTCCCTCATTCTCCTCCCCCTCCCCTCCCTCATTCTCCTTCCTCCTCCCTCTCCCTCTCCCACATTCTCCTTCACCTCCCTCTCCCTCATTCTCTTTCCCCTTCCCTCATTCTCCTTCCCCCTTCCCTCATTCTCCTTCCCTCTCCCTCTCCATCATTCTCCTCCCCTCACTCATTCTCCTCCCACTCCCTCATTCTCCTTCCCCCCTCCCCCTCCCCTTCCCCTCTCTCCCTCTCCCCCTTACCCCTCCCTCTCTCTACCGCCTTCCCCCTCCCCCTCCCCCCTTCCACCTCCCCCATTCTCCTCCCCTTCCCTCATTCTCCTTCTCCCTCTCTTTCCCTCATTCTCCTTCACCTCCCCCTCCCCATTCTCCACCACCCTCTCTCATTCTCCTTCCCTCTCCCTCTACCACGTTCTCCTTCCCCCTCCCCTCCCTCATTCTCCTCCCCTCCCTCATTCTCCTTCCCCCTCCCTCATTCTCCTTCCCTCTCCCTCTCCCTCATTCTGCTCCCCCTCCCTCATTCTCCTCCCTCGCCCTCATTCTCCTTCCCCCTCCCTCATTCTCCATCCCCCTCCCCTCACTCATTCTCCATCCCCCTCCCTCTCCCTCATTCTCCTTCCCCCCTCCCCCTCCCCCTTCCCCTCTCTCCCTCTCCCCTTACCCCTCCCCATTCTCCTCCCCCTCCCTCATTCTCCTTCTCCCTCTCTTTCCCTCATTCTCCTTCACCTCCCCCTCCCCATTCTCCTCCCCCTCCCTCATTCTCCTTCCCCCTCACTCATTCTCATTCCGCTTCCCCGTCCCTCTTTCACCTACTCCATCCCTCATTCTCCTTCCCCCTCCCCTTCCCCCTCCCCTACCCCTTCCCCCTCACCTTCCCCCTCCCCTCCCCCTCCCCCTCACCTTCCCCCTCCCATTCCCCTCCCCCTCCCCTTCCCCTCCCCATTCAGCTCCCCCTTCCTCATTCTCCTTCCCACTCCCCCTCCCTCACCCCTCACTCATTCTCCTTCCCCCTCCCTCACTCTCCTTCCCCCCTCCCCAATCTCCTCCCCTCTCCCTCATTCTCTTTCCCCCATTCTCCTCCCTCTCCCACAGTCTCCTTCCTCCTCCCCTCCCTCATTCTCATTCCCCCTCTCTCTCCCTCTCACTCATTCTGCCTCTCCTTCCCTCATTCTCCTCCCTCTCCCTCATTCTCCTTCCCCCTCCCTCTCCCTCACTCTCCTTCCTCCTCCCCCTCCCTCATTCTCCTTCCCCCTCCCTCTCCCTCATTCTCCTTCCTGCTCCCTCTCCCTCTTTCTCCTTCCCCGTCCCTCTCCCTCATTCTCCTTCCTGCTCCCTCTCCCTCATTCTCCTTCCCCCTCCCTCTCCCTCATTCTCCTTCCCTCTCCCTCATTCTTTTCCCCCCATTCTCCTCCCACTCCCACCGTCGCCTTCCTCCTCCCTCTCCCGAATTCTCCTTCCCCCTCCCTCATTCTCCTTCCCCCTCCCCCACCCCATTTTCCATCCCCGCTCATATTCTCCTTCCTCCTCCCCCTCCCTCTCGCTCTCCCTCATTCTCGTTCGTTCTCCCTCATTCTCCTTCCATCTCTCTCTCCCTAATTCTCCTCCCCCTCCCGCTCCCTCATTGTCCACCCCCTCCCTCATTCTCCTCCCCCTCACTCGTCCTCCTCCCCTTCCCTCATTCTCCTCCCCTCCCTCATTCTCCTCCCTCTCCCTCCTTCTCTCTCCCCCTCCCTCATTCTCCTTCTCCTTCCCTCTCCCTCTACCACGTTCTCCTTCCACCTCCCTCTCCCTCATTCTCGTTCGTTCTCCCTCATTCTCCTTCCATCTCCCTCTCCCTCATTCTCCTCCCCTTCCATCATTCTCTTTCCCCCTCCCTCTCCCTCTCACTCATTGTCCTCCCCCTCCCTCTCCATCATTCTCCTTCCCCTTCCCCTCTCTCTCCCCCTCCCTCATTCTCCTTCCCCCTCCCCTCCCCAATCTCCAACCCCCTCCCTTTATTCTCCCTTCCCCTCCTTCTCCCTCATTCTCCTCCCTCTCCCTCATTCTCCTTCCCCCTCCCCTCCCTCATTCTCTTCCCCCACCCTCATTCTCATTCTCCTTCCCCTTCCCTCATTCTCCTTCCCCCTCCCTCTCCCTCTATCTCCTTCCCCCTCCCCCTCCCTCATTCTCCTTCCCCCTCCCTCTCCCTCATTCTTCTCCCACTCCATCCTTTTCCTCCCCCTCCCACATTCAACTTCCTCCTCCCCCCTCATTCTCGTTCCCTCTCCCTCTCCCTCATTCTCCTTTCGCCTCCCTCTCCCTCTATCTCCTTCCCCCTCCCTCTCCCTCATTCTCCTCCCCCTCCCTCATTCTCCTTCCCCCTCCCCATCCCTCATTCACCTTCCCCCTCCCTCATTCTCCTTCCCCCTCCCTCTTTCTCGTTCCCCCTCCCACTCCGTCTTCCTCTTTCACCTTCCCCCTCCGTCATTCTCATCCCCTCTCCCTCATTTCCCTTCCCTCTCCCTCTCCCTCATTCTCCTCCCTCTCCCTCATTCTCGTTCCCTCTCCCTCATTCTCCTTCCCTCTCCCTCTCCCTCATTCTCCTCCCCCTCCCTCATTCTCCCTCTTTCTCCTCCCCTCCCTCATTCTCCTCCCCTCCATCATTCTTCACCCTCCCTCATTCTCCTCCCCTCCCTCATTCTCCTCCCTCTCCCTCATTCTCCTCCCCCTCCCGCATTCCCCTCCCCCTCCCGCATTCCCCTCCCCTTCCCACATTCTCCTTCCTCCCCCCTCCCTCATTCTCCTTCCCCCTCCATCATTCTCCTTACCCATCGCCCTCACCCTCCCTCATTCTCCTTCCCCATTCCTCATTCTCCTTCCCCCTCCCTCTCCCTCATTCTCCTTCCCCCTCCCTCATTCTCCTTCCCCCTCCGTCTCCCTCATTCTCCTTCCCCCTCCCTCTCCCTCATTCTCCTTCCCCCTCCCTCATTCTCCTTCCCCCTCCCCCTCCCTCTTTCTCCTCCCCCTCCCTCATTCTCCACCCCTCCATCATTCTTCCCCTCCCTCATTCAACTCCCCTCTCCCTCATTCTCCTCCCCCTCCATCTTTCTCCTCCCCCTCCCTCTTTCTCCTCCCCCTCCCTCATTCTCCTCCTTCTCCCTCATTCTCCTTCCCCTCCATCATTCTCCCCCTCCCTCATTCTCCTCCCCTCCCTCATTCTCCTCCCCCTCCCTCATTCTCCTCCCTCTCCCTCATTCTCCTCCCCCTCCTGCATTCCCCTCCCCTTCCCACATTCTCCTTCCACCTCCCTCTCCCTCATTCTCCTTCCCCCTCCCTCATTCTCAGTCTGCTTCCCTCTCCCTCATTTTCCTTCCCGCTCTCTCTCCCTCATTCTCCTTCCCACTCCCTCTACCTCATTCTCCTTCCCCAACCCTCTCCCTCATTTTCCTTCCCCCTCCCTCATTCTCCTTCTCCCTCACTCTTTCTCCTTCCCCTCCCTCTCCCTCATTTTCCTTCCCCCTCCCTCATTCTCCTTCGTCCTGCACCCTCCCACCATTCCCCTTCCCTCTCCTCCTCCCTCATTCTCCTCCCCCCTACCTCATTCTCCGTCCCCTCCCTCCCCCACATTCTCCTCCCCCTTCATTCTCCTTCCCCCTCCCTCACCCTCATTCTCCTTCCCCCTCCCTCCCCCTCATTCTCCTTCCCCCTCCCTCCCTCATTCTCCCTCTGTCTCATTCTCCATCCCCTCCCTCTCCCTCATTCTACTTACCCCTACCTCTCTCTCATTCTGCTTTCCCCTCCCCTCCCTCATTCTCATTCTCCTTCCCCTTCCCTCATTCTCCCTCACCCTCCCTCATTCTCCTTCCTTCTCACTCTTCCTCATTCTCTTCCCCCTCCCTGTCCCTCTCCCTCATTCTCCTCCCTCCTCCCTCATTATCCTTCCCCCTCCCTCTCCCTCATTCTCATTCCCCTCCCTCATTCTCCATACCTCTCGCCCTCACCCTCCCTCATTCTCCTTCCCCATTCCTCATACTCATTCTCCTTCCCCCTCCCTCATTCTCCTTCCCCCTCCCTCTCCCTCATTCTCCTTCCCCCTTCTTCATTCTCACTCTCCTTCCCCCTCCCTCATTCAACTCCCCCTCACTCATTCTCCTTCCCCTCCCTCTCCCTCATTCTCATCCCCTCCCTCTGCCTCATTCTCGTTCGTTCTCCCTCATTCTCCTTCCATCTCCCTCTCCCTCATTCTCTACCCATTCCCTCATTCTCCTTCCTCCTCCCCTCTTCCTCATTCTCCTCCCCCTCCCTCTCCCTCATTCTCCTTCCCTCTCCCTCTTTCTCGTTCCCCCTCCCTCTCCCTCTCCCTCATTCTCATTCCCTCTCCCTCATTCTCCTCCCCTTCCATCATTCTCTTTCCCCCTCCCTCTCCCTCTCCCTCATTGTCCTCCCCCTCCCTCTCCCTCATTCTCCTTCCCCCTCCCCTCCCTCATTCTCTTCCCCCACCCTCATTCTCATTCTCATTCTCCTTCCCCTTCCCTCATTCTCCTTCCCCCTCCCTCTCCCTCTATCGCCTTCCCCCTCCCCCTCCCTCATTCTCCTTCCCCCTCCCTCTCCCTCATTCTTCTCCCCCTCCATCCTTCTCCTCCCCCTCCCACATTCAACTTCCTCCTCCCCCCTCATTCTCGTTCCCTCTCCCTCTCCCGCATTCTCATTCCCCTCCCTCTCCCTCAATCTCCTCCCCTCCCTCATTCTCCTTCCCCCTCCCCATCCCTCATTCACCTTCCCCCTCCCTCATTCTCCTTCCCCCTCCCTCTTTCTCGTTCCCCCTCCCACTCCGTCTCCCTCATTCACCTTCCCCACCGTCATTCTCATTCCCTCTCCCTCATTCTCCTTCCCTCTCCCTCATTCTCCTCCCTCTCCCTCATTCTCGTTCCCTCTCCCTCATTCTCCATCCCTCTCCCTCTCCCTCATTCTCCTCCCCCTCCCTCTTTCTCCTCCCCTCCCTCATTCTCCTCCCCCTCCCGCATTCCCCTCCCCTTCCCAAATTCTCCTTCCTCCCCCCTCCCTCATTCTCCTTCCCCCTCCCTCATTCTCCTTACCCCTCGCCCCCAACCTCCCTCATTCTCCTTCCCCATTCCTCATTCTCCTTCCCCCTCCCTCTCCCTCATTCTCCTTCCCCCTCCCTCATTCTCCTTCCCCCTCCGTCTCCCTCATTCTCCTTCCCCCTCTCTCTCCCTCTTTCTCCTTCCCCCTCCCTCATTCTCCTTCACCCTCCCCCTCCCTCTTTCTCCTCCCCCTCCCTCATTCTCCTCCCCTCCATCATTCTTCCCCCTCCCTCATTCAACTCCCCTCTCCCTCATTCTCCTCCCCCTCCCTCTTTCGCCTCCCCCTCCCTCTTTCTCCTCCCCCTCCCTCATTCTCCTCCTTCTCCCTCATTCGCCGTCCCCTCCATCATTCTCCCCCTCCCTCATTCTCCTCCCCTCCCTCATTCTCCTCCCCCTCCCTCATTCTCCTCCCTCTCCCTCATTCTGCTCCCCCTCCTGCTTTCCCCTCCCCTTCCCACATTCTCCTTCCTCCTCCCTCTCCCTCATTCTCCTTCCCCCTCCCTTATTCTCAGTCTCCTTCCCTCTCCCTCATTTTCCTTCCCGCTCTCTCTCCCTCATTCTCCTTCCCACTCCCTCTATCTCTTTCTCCTTCCCCCTGCCTCTCCATCATTTTCCTTCCCCCTCCCTCATTCTCGTTCCCTCTCCCACATTCACGTCCCCCTCCCTCTCACTCATTCTCCCACCCCTCCCCCATTCTCCTTCTCCCTCACTCTTTCTCCTTCCCCCTCCCTCACCCTCATTATCCTTCCTCCTCCCACATGCTCCTTCCTCCTGCACCCTCCCACCATTCCCCCTCCCTCTACCGCATTCTCCGTCCCCCTCATTCTCCTTCCCCCTCCCTCCCCCTCATTCTCCTTCCCCCTCCCTCCCCCTCATTCTCCCTCTGTCTCATTCTCCATCCCCTCCCTCTCCCTCATTCTACTTACCCATACCTCTCTCTCATTCTGCTTTCCCCTCCCCTCCCTCATTCTCATTCTCCTTCCCCTTCCCTCATTCTCCCTCACCCTCCCTCATTCTCCTTCCTTCTCACTCTCCCTCATTCTCTTCCCCCTCCCTGTCCCTCATTCTCCTTCCTCCTCCCTCATTGTCCTTCCCCCTCCCTCTCCCTCATTCTCATTCCCCTCCCTCATTCTCCATACCTCTCGCCCTCACCCTCCCTCATACTCCTTCCCCATTCCTCATACTCATTCTCCTTCCCCCTCCCTCATTCTCCTTCCCCCTCCCTCTCCCTCATTCTCCTTCCCCCTCCCTCATTCTCACTCTCCTTCCCCCTCCCTCATTCAACTCCCCCTCCCTCATTCTCCTTCCCCTCCCTCTCCCTCATTCTCATCCCCCTCCCTCTGCCTCATTCTCGTTCGTTCTCCCTCATTCTCCTTCCATCGCCCTCTCCCTCATTCTCCACCCATTCCCTCATTCTCCTTCCTCCTCACCTCTCCCTCATTCTCCTCCCCCTCCCTCTCCCATATTCTCCTTCCCTCTACCTCTCCCTCTTTCTCGTTCCCCCTCCCTCTCCCTCTCCCTCATTCTCATTCCCTCTCCCTCATTCTCCTCCCCCTCCCTCATTCTCCTCCCCTCCCTCTTTCTCCTCCCCCTCCCTCATTCTCCTCCCCCTCGCTCTCCCTCATTCTCCTCCCTCTCCGCTCCCTCATTCTCCTCCCCCTCCCTCTCACTCATTCTCCTTCCTCCTCCCCCTCCCTCTCCCACATTCTCCTTCCCCTCCCCCTCCCTCATTCTCCGCCCCCTCCCTCTCCCTCATTCTCCTCGCCCTCCCCTCCCTCATTCTCCTCCCCCACCCTCTCCCTCATTCTCCTCCCCCTCCCCTCCCTCATTCTCCTCCTCCTCCCTCTCCCTCTCCCACATTCTCCTTCCCCTTCCCTCATTCTCCTTCCCCCTTCCCTCATTCTCCTTCCCTCTCCCTCTCCCTCATTCTACTCCCCTCACTCATTCTCCTCCCACTCCCTCATTCTCCTTCCCCCTCATTCTCCCTCCCCCTCATTCTCGTTCCCTCTCCCTCATTCTCCTTCCCACTCCCTCTCCCTCATTCTGCTCCCCCTCCCTCATTCTCCTTCCCCCTCCCACATTCCCCTGCCCCCTCCCCTCCCTCATTCTCCATCCCCCTCCCCTCCCTCATTCTCCAACCCACTCCCTCTCCCTCATTCTCCATCCCCCTCCCTCTCCCTCATTCTCCTTCCCCCACCCCCTCCCCCTTCCCTCTCTCTCTCTCCCCCTGACCCCTCCCCCTCTCTACCGCCTTCCCCCTCCCCCTCCCCCTTCCCCCTCCCCCATTCTCCTCCCCCTCCATCATTCTCCTTCTCCCTCTCTTTCCGTCATACTCCTTCACCTCCCCCTCCCCATTCTCCACCACCCTCTCTCATTCTCCTTCCCACTCCCTCTACCACGTTCTCCTTCCCCCTCCCCTCCCTCATTCTCCTCCCCTCCCTCATTCTCCTTCCCCCTCCCTCATTCTCCTTCCCTCTCCCTCTCCCTCATTCTGCTCCCCCTCCCTCATTATCCTCCCTCGCCCTCATTCTCCTTCCCCCTCCCTCTCTCCCTCCCTCATTCTCCTTCCCCCTCTCTCACTCTCCTTCCCCCTCCCCAATCTCCTCCCCTCTCCCTCATTCTCTTCCCCCCATTCTCCTCCCTCTCCCACAGTCTCCTTCCTCCTCCCCTCCCTCATTCTCATTCCCCCTCTCTCTCCCTCTCACTCATTTTGCCACTCCCTCCCTCATTCTCCTCCCCTCCCTCATTCGCCTTCCCCCTCCCTCATTCGCCTTCCTCCTCCCCCTCCTTCATTCTTCTTCCCCTTGCCTCTCCCTCATTCTCCTTCCCCCTCCCTCATTCTCATTCTCCTTCCACCTCCCTCCTTCTCCTCCCTCTCCCTCATTCTCCTTCCCCCTCCCCCTACCTCATTCTCCTTCCCCCTCCCTCTCCCTCATTCTCCTCCCCCTCCCTCATTTTCCTCTCCCTCCCTCATTCTCCTCGCCCTCCCTCATTCTCCTTCCCCCTCCCTCTCCCTCACTCTCCTTCCTCCTCCCCTCCCTCATTCTCCTTCCCCTCCCTCACCCTCATTCTCCTTCCTCCACCCTCTCCCTCATTCCCATCCCCCCTCCCTCTCCCTCATTCTCCTCCCTCTCCCTCATTCTCCTTCACCCTCCCTCTCCCTCATTCTCCTTCCCTCTCCCTCATTCTTTTCCCCCATTCTCCTCCCACTCCCACCGTCTCCTTCCTCCTCCCCCTCCCTCATTCTCCTTCCCCCTCCCCCACCCTATTTTCCATTCCCGCTCATATTCTCCTTCCTCCTCCCCCACCCTCTCCCTCTCCCTCATTCTCGTTCGTTCTCCCTCATTCTCCTTCCATCTCCCTCTCCCTCATTCTCCTCCCCCTCCCGCTCCCTCATTGTCCACCCCCTCCCTCATTCTCCTCCCCCTCCCTCATCCTCCTCTCCTTCCCTCATTCTCCTCCCCTCCCTCATTCTCCTCCCTCTCCCTCCTTCTCTCTCCTCCTCCCTCATTCTCCTTCTCCTTCCCTCTCCCTCTACCACGTTCTCCTTCCACCTCCCTCTCCCTCATTCTCGTTCGTTCTCCCTCATTCTCCTTCCATCTCCCTCTCCCTCATTCTCCTCCCCCTTCCATCATTCTCTTTCCCCCTCCCTCTCCCTCATTGTCCTCCCCCTCCCTCTCCGTCATTCTCCTTCCCCCCTCCCCCTCCCTCTCCGCCTCCCTCATTCTCCATCTCCCTCCCCTCCCCAATCTCCAACCCCCTCCCTTTATTCTCCCTTCCCTCCCTCTCCCTCATTCTCCTTACCCCTCCCCTCCCGCATTCTCTTCCCCCACCCTCATTCTCATTCTCATTCTCCTTCCCCTTCCCTCATTCTCCTTCCCCCTCCCTCTCCCTCTATCTCATTCCCCCTACCCCTCCCTCATTCTCCTTCCCCCACCCTCTCCCTCATTCTTCTCCTCCTCCATCCTTCTCCTCCCCCTCCCACATTCAACTTCCTCCTCCCCCCTCATTCTCATTCCCTCTCCCTCTCCCTCATTCTCCTTTCCCCTCCCTCTCCCTCTATCTCCTTCCCCTCCCTCTCCCTCATTATCCTCCCCCTCCCTCATTCTCTTTCCCCCTCCCACTCCGTCTCCCTCATTCACCTTCCCCCTCCGTCATTCTCATTCCCTCTCCCTCATTCTCCTTCACTCTCCCTCTCCCTAATTCTCCTCCCCCTCCCTCATTCTCCTCCCCCTCCCTCTTTCTCCTCACCCTCCCCCTTTCTCCTCCCCCTCCATCATTCTTCCCCCTCCCTCATTCTCCTCCCCCCTCATTCTCCTCCCTCTCCCTCATTCTCCTCCCCCTCCCGCATTCCCTCCCCTTCCCACATTCTCCTTCCTCCCCCCTCCCTCATTCTCCTTACCCCTCCCTCATTCTCCTTACCCCTCGCCCTCACCCTCCCTCATTCTCCTTCCCCATTCCTCATTCTCCTTCCCCCTCCCTCTCCCTCATTCTCCTTCCCCCTCCCTCATTCTCCTTCCCCCTCCCTCTCCCTCATTCTCCTTCCCCCTCCCTCTCCCTTATTCTCCTTCCCCCTCTCTCATTCTCCTTCCCCCTCCCTCATTCTCCTTCCCCTCCCCCTCCCTCTTTCTCCTCCCCCTCCCTCATTCTCCTCCCCTCCATCATTCTTCCCCCTCCCTCATTCAACTCCCCTCTCCCTCATTCTCCTCCCCCTTCCTCTTTCTCCTCCCCCTCCCTCATTCTCCTCCCCCTCCCTCATTCTCCTCCCTCTCCCTCATTCTCCTTCCCCTCCATCATTCTCCACCTCCCTTATTCTCCTCCCCTCCCTCATTCTCCTCCTCCTCCCTCATTCTCCTCCCTCTCCCTCATTCTCCTCCCCCTCCTGCATTCCCCTCCCTTCCCACATTCTCCTTCCTCCTCCCTCTCCCTCATTCTCCTTCCCCCTCGCTCATTCTCATTCTCCTTCCCCTTCCCTCATTCTCCCTCACCCTCCCTCTCCCTCATTCTCATTCCCCTCCCTCATTCTCCATACCTCTCGCCCTCACCCTCCCTCATTCTCCTTCCCCATTCCTCATACTCATTCTCCTTCCCCCTCCCTCATACTCCTTCCCCCTCCCTCATTCTCACTCTCCTTCCCCCTCCCTCATTCAACTCCCCCTTCCTCATTCTCCTTCCCCTCCCTCTCCCTCATTCTCATCCCCCTCCCTCTGCCTCATTCTCGTTCGTTCTCCCACATTCTCATTCCATCTCCCTCTCCCTCATTCTCCACCCATTCCCTCATTCTCCTTCCTCCTCCCCTCTCCCTCATTCTCCTCCCCCTCCCTCTCCCTCATTCTCCTTCCGTCTCCCTCTTTCTCGTTCCCCCTCCCTCTCCCTCTCCCTCATTCTCATTCCCTCTCCCTCATTCTACTCCCCCTCCCTCATTCTCCTCCCCTCCCTCTTTCTCCTCCCCCTCCCTCATTCTCCTCCCCCTCGCTCTCCCTCATTCTCCTCCCTCTCCCCTCCGTCATTCTCCTCCCCCTCCCTCTCACTCATTCTCCTTCCTCCTGCCCCTCCCTCTCCCACATTCTCCTTCCCCTCCCCCTCCCTCAATCTCCTCCCCCTCCCTCTCCCTCATTCTCCTCGCCCTCCCCTCCCTCATTCGCCTCCCCCACCCTCTCCCTCATTCTCCTTCCCCTCCCCTCCCCTCCCTCATTCTCCTTCCTCCTCCCTCTCCCTCTCCCACATTCTCCTTCACCTCCCTCTCCCTCATTCTCCTTCCCCTTCCCTCATTCTCCTTCCCCCTTCCCTCATTCTCCTTCCCTCTCCCTCTCCCTCATTCTCCTCCCCTCACTCATTCTCCTCCCACTCCCTCATTCTCCTTCCCCCTCACTCTCCCTCCCCCTCATTCTCGTTCCCTTTCCCTCATTCTCCTTCCCACTCCCTCTCCCTCATTCTGCTCCCCCTCCCTCATTCTCCTTCCCCCTCCCACATTCTCCTTCCCCCTCCCCTCCCTCATTCTCCATCCCCCTCCCCTCCCTCATTCTCCATCCCCCTCACTCTCCCTCATTCTCCTTCCCCCTCCCCCTCCCCCTCCCCCTCTCTCCCTCTCCCCTTACCCCTCCCTCTCTCTACCCCCTTCCCCCTCCCCCTCCCCCATTCTCCTCCCCCTCCATCATTCTCCTTCTCCCTCTCTTTCCCTCATTCTCCTTTACCTCCCCCTCCCCATTCTCCACCACCCTCTCTCATTCTCCTTCCCTCTCCCTCTACCACGTTCTCCTTCCCCCTCCCCTCCCTCATTCTCCTCCCCTCCCTCATTCTCCTTCCCCCTCCCTCATTCTCCTTCCCTCTCCCTCTCCCACATTCTGCTCCCCCTCCCTCATTCTCCTCCCTCGCCCTCATTCTCCTTCCCCCTCCCTCATTCTCCATCCCCCTCCCCTCCCTCATTCTCCATCCCCCTCCCTCTCCCACATTCTCCTTCCCCCCTCCCCCTTCCCCTCTCTCCCTCTCCCCCTCCCCTTCCCCTCTCTACCTCTCCCCTTACCCCTCCCCATTCTCCTCCCCCTCCCTCATTCTCCTTCTCCCTCTCTTTCCCTCATTCTCCTTCACCTCCCCCTCCCCATTATCCTCCCCCTCCCTCATTCTCCTTCCCCCTCACTCATTCTCATTCCGCTTCCCCCTCCCTCTTTCGCCTACTCCATCCCTCATTCCCCTTCCCCCTCCCCTTCCCCCTCCCCTAACCCCTCCCCCTCACCTTCACCCTCCCCTCCCCCTCTCCCTCACCTTCCCCCTCCCCTTCCCCTTCCCCTCCCCCTCCCCTTCCCCTCCCCCATTCAACTCCCCCTCCCTCAATCTCCTTCCCACTCCCCCTCCCTCGCCCCCTCCCTCATTCTCCTTCCCCCTCCCTCTCCCCCTCGCTCATTCTCCTTCCCCCTCTCTCACTCTCCTTCCCCCTCCCCAATCTCCTCCCCTCTCCCTCATTCTCTTCCCCCCATTCTCCTCCCTCTCCCACAGTCTCCTTCCTCCTCCCCTCCCTCATTCTCATTCCCCCTCTCTCTCCCTCTCACTCATTCTGCCTCTCCCTCCCTCATTCTCCTCCCCTCCCTCATTCGCCTTCCCCCTCCCTCATTCGCCTTCCTCCTCCCCCTCCTTCATTCTCCTTCCCCTTGCCTCTCCCTCATTCTCCTTCCCCCTCCCTCATTCTCATTCTCCTTCCCCCTCCCTCCTTCTCCTCCCTCTCCCGCATTCTCCTTCCCCCTCCCCCTCCCTCATTCTCCTCACCCTCCCTCATTTTCCTCTCCCTCCCTCATTCTCCTCGCCCTCCCTCATTCTCCTTCCCCCTCCCTCTCCCTCACTCTCCTTCCTCCTCCCCTCCCTCATTCTCCTTCCCCCTCCCTCTCCCTCATTCTCCTTCCTGCTCTCTCTCCCTCATTCTCCTTCCCCTCCCTCTCCCTCATTCTCCTTCCTCTTCCCTCTCCCTCATTCCCATCCCCCCTCCCTTTCCCTCATTCTCCTTCACCCTCCCTCTCCCTCATTCTCCTTCCCTCTCCCTCATTCTTTTCCCCCCAATCTCCTCCCACTCCCACCGTCTCCTTCCTCCTCCCCCTCCCTCCTTCTCCTTCCCCCTCCCCCACCCCATTTTCCATTCCCGCTCATATTCTCCTTCCTCCTCCCCCTCCCTCTCCCTCTCCCTCATTCTCGTTCGTTCTCCCTCGTTCTCCTTCCATCTCCCTCTCCCTCATTCTCCTCCCCCTCCCGCTCCCTCATTGTCCACTCCCTCCCTCATTCTCCTCCCCCTACCTCATCCTCCTCACCTTCCCTCATTCTCCTCCCGTCCCTCATTCTCCTCCCTCTCCCTCCTTCTCTCTCCTCCTCCCTCATTCTCTTTCTCCTTCCCTCTCCCTCTACCACGTTCTCCTTCCACCTCCCTCTCCCTCATTCTCGTTCGTTCTCCCTCATTCTCCTTCCATCTCCCTCTCCCTCATTCTCCTCCCCTTCCATCATTCTCTTTCCCCCTCCCTCTCCCTCATTGTCCTCCCCCTCCCTCTCCGTCATTCTCCTGCCCCCTTCCCCCTCCCTCTCCACCTCCCTCATTCTCCATCCCCCTCCCCTCCCCAATCTCCAACCCCCTCCCTTTATTCTCCCTTCCCTCCCTCTCCCTCATTCTCCTCCCCCTCCATCATTCTTCCCCCTCCCTCATTCCTCTCCCCCTCCCTCATTCTCCTCCCTCTCCCTCATTCTCCTCACCCTCCCGCATTCCCCTCCCCTTCCCACATTCTCCTTCCTCCCCCCTCCCTCATTCTCCTTCCCCCTCCCTCATTCTCCTTACCCCTCGCCCTCACCCCCCCTCATTCTACTTCCCCATTCCTCATTCTCCTTCCCCCTCCCTCTCCCTCATTCTCCATCCCCCTCCATCATTCTCCTTCCCCCTCCCTCTCCCTCATTCTCCTTCCCCCTCCCTCTCCCTCATTCTCCTTCCCCCTCTCTCATTGTCCTTCCCCCTCCCTCATTCTCCTTCCCCCTACCCTCCCTCTTTCTCCTCCCCCTCCCTCATTCACCTCCCCTCCATCATTCTTCCCCCTCCCTCATTCAACTCCCCTCTCCCTCATTCTCCTCCCCCTCCCTCTTTCTCCTCCCCCTCCCTCATTCTCCTCCCCCTCCCTCTCCCTCATTCTCCTCCCCCTCCCTCTTTCTCCTCCCCCTCCCTCTTTCTCCTCCCTCTCCCTCATTCTCCTCCCTCTCCCTCATTCTCCTTCCCCTCCATCATTCTCCCCCTCCCTTATTCTCCTCCCCTCCCTCATTCTCCTCCCCCTCCCTCATTCTCCTCCCTCTCCCTCATTCTCCTCCCCCTCCTGCATTCCCCTCCCTTCCCACATTCTCCTTCCTCCTCCCTCTCCCTCATTCTCTTTCCCCCTCCCTCATTCTCAGTCTCATTCCCTCTCCCTCATTTTCCTTCCCCCACTCTCTCCCACATTCTCCTTCCCACTCCATCTCCCTCATTCTCCTTCCCCCTCCCTCTCCCTCATTTTCCTTCCCCCTCCCTCATTCTCCTTCTCCCTCACTCTTTCTCCTTCCCACTCCCTCTCCCTCATTTTCCTTCCCCCTCCCTCATTCTCGTTCCCTCTCCCTCATTCACGTCCCCCTCCCTCTCCCTCATTCTCTCACCCCTCCCTCATTCTCCTTCCCCCTCCCTCACCCTCATTATCCTTCCCCCTCCCTCCCCCTCATTCTCCTTCCCCTCCCTCCCCCTCATTCTCCATCCCCTCCCTCTCCCTCATTCTACTTACCCCTACCTCTCTCTCATTCTGCTTTCCCCTCCCCTCCCTCATTCTCATTCTCCTTCCCCTTCCATCATTATCCCTCACCCTCCCTCATTCTCCTTCCTTCTCACTCTCCCTCATTCTCTTCCCCCTCCCTGTCCCTCTCCCTCATTCTCCTCCCTCCTCCCACATTGTCCTTCCCCCTCCCTCTCCCTCATTCTCATTCCCCTCCCTCATTCTCCATACCTCTCGCCCTCACCCTCCCTCATTCTCCTTCCCCATTCCTCAGAATCATTCTCCTTCCCCCTCCCTCATTCTCCTTCCCCCTCCCTCTCCCTCATTCTCCTCCCCCTCCCTCATTCTCCTCCCCCTCCGTCATTCTTCCCACTCCCTCATTCTCCTCCCCCTCCCTCATTCTCCTCCCTCTCCCTCATTCTCCTCCCCCTCCCGCATTCCCCTCCCATTCCCACATTCTCCTTCCTCCCACCCTCCCTCATTCTCCTTCCCCCTCTCTCATTCTCCTTACCCCTCGCCCTCACCCTCCCTCATTCTCCTTCCCCATTCCTCATTCTCCTTCCCCCTCCTTCTCCCTCATTCTCCTTCCCCCTCCCTCATTCTCCTTCCACCTCCGTCTCCCTCATTCTCCTTCCCCCTCACTCTCCCTCATTCTCTTTCCCCCTCCCTCATTCTCCTTCCCCCTCCCCCTCCCTCTTTCTCCTCCCCCTCCCTCATTCTCCTCCCCTCCATCATTCTTCCCCCTCCCTCATTCAACTCCCCTCTCCCTCATTCTCCTCCCCCTCCCTCTTTCTCCTCCCCCTCCCTCTTTCTCCTCCCTCTCCCTCATTCTCCTCCTTCTCCCTCATTCTCCTTCCCCTCCATCATTCTCCCCCTCCCTTATTCTCCTCCCCTCCCTCATTCTCCTCCCCCTCCCTCATTCTCCTCCCTCTCCCTCATTCTCCTCCCCCTCCTGCATTCCCCTCCCTTCCCACATTGTCCTTCCTCCTCCCTCTCCCTCATTCTCCTTCCCCCTCCCTCATTCTCAGTCTCCTTCCCTCTCCCTCATTTTCCTTCCCCCACTCTCTCCCTCATTCTCCTTCCCACTCCCTCTCCCTCATTCTCCTTCCCCCTCCCTCTCCCTCATTTTCCTTCCCCCTCCCTCATTCTCCTTCTCCCTCACTCTTTCTCCTTCCCCCCCTCTCCCTCATTTTCCTTCCCCCACCCTCATTCTCGTTCCCTCTCCCTCATTCACGTCCCCCTCCCTCTCCCTCATTCTCTCACCCCTCCCTCATTTTCCTTCCCCCTCCCTCACCCTCATTATCCTTCCTCCTCCCACATTCTCCTTCCTCCTGCACCCTCTCACCATTCCACTTCCCTCTCCCCCTCCCTCATTCTCCTCCCACTACCTCATTCTCCGTCCCCCTCCCTCCCCCTCATACTCCTTCCCCCTCATTCTCCTTCCCCCTCCCTCCCCCTCATTCTCCTTTCCCCTCCCTCCCCCTCATTCTCCTTCCCCCTCCCTCCCCCTCATTCTCCCTCTGTCTCATTCTCCATCCCCTCCCTCTTCCTCATTCTACTTACCCCTACCTCTCTCTCATTCTGCTTTCCCCTCCCCTCCCTCATTCTGCTTTCCCCTCCCCTCCCTCATTCTCATTCTCCTTCCCCTTCCCTCATTCTCCCTCACCCTCCCTCATTCTCCTTCCTTCTCACTCTCCCTCATTCTCTTCCCCCTCCCTGTCCCTCTCCCTCATTCTCCTCCTTCCTCCCTCATTGTCCTTCCCCCTCCCTCTCCCTCATTTTCCTTCCCCCGCCCTCATTCTCACTCTCCTTCCCCCTCCCTCATTCAACTCCCCCTCCCTCATTCTCCTAACCCTCCCACTCCCTCATTCGCATCCCCCTCCCTCTGCCACATTCTCGTTCATTCTCCCTCATTCTCCTTCCGTCTCTCTCTCCCTCATTCTCCACCCATTCCCTCATTCTCCTTCCTCCTCCCCTTCCCTCATTCTCCTCTCCCTCCCACCCCCTCATTCTACTTCCCTCTCCCTCTCCCTCTTTCTCGTTCACCCTCCCTCTCCCTCATTCTCATTCCCTCTCCCTCATTCTCCTCCCCTCCCTCATTCTCCTCCCCTCTCTCTTTCTCCCCCCTCCCTCATTCACCTCCCATCCATCATTCTCCCCCTCCCTCAATCTCCTCCCTCTCCCTCATTCTCCTCCCCTCCCTCTTTCTCATCCCCTCCTTCTTTCTCCTCCCCCTCCCTCATTCTCCTCCCTCTCCCTCATTCTCCTCCCTTCCCTCATTCTCCTCCCCTCCCTCTCCCTCATTCTCCTTCCCCCCCTCCCTCATACTCATTCCCCTCCCTCATTCTCCATACCTCTCGCCCTCACCCTCCCTCATTCTCCTTCCCCATTCCTCAGACTCATTCTCCATCCCCCTCCCTCATTCTCCTCCCCCTCCCTCATTCTCCTCCCCCTCCATCATTCTTCCCCCTCCCTCATTCTCCTCCCCCTCCCTCATTCTCCTCCCTCTCCCTCATTCTCCTCCCCCTCCCGCATTCCCCTTCCCTTCCCACATTCTCCTTCCTCCTGCACCCTCCCACCATTCCCCTTCCCTCTCCTCCTCCCTCATTCTCCTCCCACTACCTCATTCTCCGTCCCCCTCATTCTCCTCCCCCCTCATTCTCCTTCCCCTTCCCTCCCCCTCATTCTCCTTCCCCCTCCCTCCCCCTCATTCTCCCTCTGTCTCATTCTCCATCCCCTCCCTCTCCCTCATTCTACTTAACCCTACCTCTCTCTCATTCTGCTTTCCCCTCCCCTCCCTCATTCTCATTCTCCTTCCCCTTCCCTCATTTCCTCTCACCCTCCCTCATTCTCCTTCCTTCTCACTCTCCCTCATTCTCTTCCCCTCCCCTTCCCTCCCCCTCATTCTCCTTCCCCCTCCCTCCCCCTCATTCTCCCTCTGTCTCATTCTCCATCCCCTCCCTCTCCCTCATTCTACTTAACCCTACCTCTCTCTCATTCTGCTTTCCCCTCCCCTCCCTCATTCTCATTCTCCTTCCCCTTCCCTCATTCCCCCTCACCCTCCCTCATTGTCCTTCCCCCTCCCTCTCCCTCATTCTCATGCCCCTCCCTCATTCTCCATACCTCTCGCCCTCAAAATCCCTCATTCTCCTTCCCCATTCCTCATACTCATTCTTCTTCCCCCTCCCTCATTCTCCTTCCCTCTCCCTCTCCCTCATTCTCCTTCCCCCTCCCTCATTCTCACTCTCCTTCCCCCTCCCTCATTCAACTCCCCCTCCCTCATTCTCCTTCCCCTCCCTCTCCCTCATTCTCCTCCCCTCCCTCTGCCTCATTCTCGTTCGTTCTCCCTCATTCTCCTTCCATCTCCCTCTCCCTCATTCTCCACCCATTCCCTCATTCTCCTTCCTCCTCCCCTCTCCCTCATTCTCCTCCCCCTCCCTCTCCCTCATTCTCCTTCCCTCTCCCTCTCCCTCTTTCTCGTACCCCTCCCTCTCCCTCTCCCTCATTCTCATTCCCTCTCCCTCATTCTCCTCCCCCTCCCTCATTCTCCTCCCCTCCCTCTTCCTCCTCCCCTCTCCCTCATTCTCC